>NC_071282.1:17714160-17941660 GCF_023375685.1 Ictalurus furcatus
ACTGTTTGCTAATTAGCAGGCAACCAATGTTATGATCTTGTAGCGTTACATTTTTTCCTTAGGAACACAAAATTTAACAGGAGATTAATACTTGTGGCACATTAAGAGCCACTGTATTCAAACGTTTTTAAATAGCTAGCAGGTTTGAAGTACACCTAACCATAGTGTTAGCAATAAAACGCCAGAATGCTAGCATGGCCTTTATTCCTTGAAGCAGCACTGCTGATACTAAACCCCTTTGTATTTTCTCTATTTTGTAAGTGTGTAACTCTATTATTTCAGTCAAGCGGAGGAATTGCGTGATTTCTAACTAGCTCGAGTGTTTACATCATACTTGGCCTCTTATTTTAGGACTAAATGAGTGCATTCTGTCACCATCTTTAGTGCTAAATGAGCTATAAATGATAATAGGTCATCAGGTTTGAATTAAACCTCTTTTTACTGACCATGTAGCAGGATCTCGCACACTCAAGACCCCCAAAACCATCGATCATATCTGCAGATCAGGTGTTCGAGTGATAACGAGTACAGACGATGCATCCTTCCCTCAGCATCGTCTGCGTGAAAACAGCCAAAGAGCTGTCGATCCTAAAAGTCACATTAGCAACACAAAAGCGAGATGCTTGCATTTTCACACAGCGGGCCGAGCCAACAGGCCCCATCAGTGTCTCCGACTTCCTGGATCGACATCCATCCCTGCTCTGATCTGTCTAATTCACCGTGACCGTGTTATTCCCCATCGCAAAAGCCGGCGCTGCTGAGACCACAGTATGTTCGTGTTAATAAAAGCCAGCTGCACTTCTCCATGCTGACGGAGGGAGAGGAAGAAAAGCTCTGCTCCAAACAAATAACATGGCTGCCATGAGCGAAAACACTCCAAACAGGATGTGGCCGTCACACGCACCAGAGCAAATATTTTGCAGAGTCACACTTGCTTAGGACAGAGAGACGCAGACATAACAGACTCTGTCTTTTCTTTTATTTTGTAGAATTCTGTTTTTTCATGGCTTCTCGCTGTGCCTTTGCGAAGCCTGTATACCATCACTTCATTCTAGTCATGCAAGAATGTCTAAATACGTAACAATTACGCAAACTTCATGCTAGTTCTTGGCTAGCTTGGCACTGCTCATCAGTCAAAAGGGGGTTTGGCAAAGTTCTTCACTAAAACTTAATACTAATGTGGTGAAGTGCATGGATTTGATTTTGACCACTTTCGACTGAGTTCATGCAGACACAGATGGTACCCTTGCTGCCTTACAGCTCCAGCGTCTCCGGTTCTATCCTGAGCTCGGGTACTGCTGTCTGAGCTGACTGCACAGATTTGCATGGTTCTCCCAGTGTCCCTATGGCTTTCCTCTGTGTTCTCTGGTTTCCTTCCACCTCCCAAAAACCTGGAGACAATGGTCAGTTATCTCAAATTGCACTGTAGAATGGTAGGCAGTTGTTACAATTCTAAAACACACTGTGGATACTGTATGTTTTCAGAATGATGGATACGTTATGCTAAAGGAGGGTGGCGGTTATTTTCGCTGCAATAGTTTGGATCGACTTGTCACCTTAGAGAGACAGGGCCCTGCAAATCAATACTATGGAACAATTTCCAATATATTATTCAAATTGTAATGCTAATTCATAAACGAAAATTCGGTCATATATTTGCAGCAGCAATTCCCTTAAACATACGCATAATTCAAGACATTCCCTTGTTAGACACTGTGATTGACTGGTGATCCATTCAGGGTGCATTGCTGCCTCACACCCAGTGTCCCCGGGGGATCGACTCCTGATCAACCGCAATAAAAGTACTCATTGAAGATGAATGAATAAATGAAGGGATTTTTTTTCTGCACAGCAGCATGCAATGGCTAGTAAAATTAAAGTGGAAAATCTGTTTCATGGATGCCACTATAGTTGTTGTATATTTGTGTTGCCTCAGAGGAAGTGACGTTGGACTAAACCAGTGGTCACCAACCCTGTTCCTGGAGATCTACCGTCCTGAAAACCTTCCTGAAGCTCCAACTACACTATAATCGTGCCCAGCTGACCATCTAATCATTGCATTAAGAAGGTCTTAATCAACTGAAACAGGTCTGTTAGAGTTTGTGTGGAGATGGAACCTGCAGGAAGGTATATCTCAAGGAAGAGGGCCGGTGACCGCCGGACTAAAAGGCGCAAACGGACATGTTTTTCCAAATGTTGCCAAGTTTATCCTGTGAAAATAAGCTTTCTTTTAACATGGACTGGAGGAATTACATATCAAGGACTTACTTATAGAGGCTATCAGGTTCCAGGCACTTAAAGATGAGGGAGTAGATAACAGAATGAGGATGTTCTCCACTTTTCTTTCCAGGGACCACACATGAAGAACCCAATCCGGAGAACAAGTCATCCACCAGACTCAGTACCTCGCCTGCAAAATAGTGAGAGACAGTGAGAGAGAGAGAAAGAAAGAGAGAGAGAGAGAGAAAAAGAGCAAGAAAGAAAAAAGAACCAAAGAATGTGAGCAACAATGCCACAAAACCAACCCTGAGAAACTGAAAAACATTAAAACCTTGTTAATTGTGTTGTTGTGAGCTCACCACAAATGCAGTTGACTCAACTAATCACATGCGTGTACACAGAGACACCACATATTTATTTCTTGTTATATTACTGTATCTGTATTTGTTGTAAACAGGAGCCGACCACACGCCATCTCCCGACTGCATACGGAGAAATTATGATACGCTGACAAAACATTTCCCAGCACTACCCAAGAGGTGGAGGGATTTTTCCAAAAGAAGCGAGCAGTGAAAACATCTTGATTTGAACAACTTTCCACTCTTAGTAGGTAGCAGACACGTATCGACGTTTTTCTAACGCGTGCCAAAATACATATCAATATGGCGTGACGTGCCTGGGTTGTACGAAACCTGGGAGCAGTTAAAAATGGGCTGCCGAAGGGGAGGTCTAGAGAAAACGAAAGAAAAAAAAAAACACACATGAAGGGTCTGAACGAATGAATGATATACGCACTTTCCCAGAAGGCAGTCTGTATTTAAAGAAAGCTTCCCGCACGCATACCGACACCTCAGGAATGCCGAGCCAAGATCTCTTTTCCTAAGGTCCCAAAACTGTTAGGGTTCTCTCTGGGGCCACCACATCTCACGGACTTTTGTACGTTTTACAGACTTGACATTAATTAAATAGAAAACAATGGAACGGCAGCCTCGCGTCAGACCGCAACGCGACCCATGCTGACTCAATTGAATGATAGAATGCCTTGAATTCATGCATAGTTTCCTTTTTTTCCAAGAAAACCAAATATCTCATGTTCTATACGAGACAATATTTCAGCCACACTCCCCGTGAAGCCAGCGGTGAATACGAGACGCCATGAGTTATACTCAGTGTAAAATCGGCGAAGGGGTTACAGAAGGCCAAAGCGAGAGATCGAGCATACCTTTACTGTGCTTTCCTTTCCTTTATTGTTCAGTCGTAACTGAAAATTGGTCTTTCCGTCTCGCCACTTGTACACAAAAGAACAGACTTCACATAAATTCACAAAATAACAACTTATAAGAAAACATCGTTTTCATCGTCATAGCATCTCGCCACAATGTACTTCATTAAAAATAATATGATACTTATTGCAGTACCACAAAGGATTTTTTTGGATCTTGCTTTCCTGACCTTTGGTATTCTGTAACGTCGTCCCGATGGGACTAATTGGAATTTACTATTAATTGGGTGTGCTGTATCAAGTATAATTGACCCTGCCTTCCTGTGTACTCTCCCTTTATAGATCTCTTCCATCCATCCATCCATCCATCCATCCATCTTTTATACAGCTTTATCATTTTCAGGGTCACAGGGAAACCTGGAGCCTATCCCAGGGAGCATCGGGCACAAGGCGGGGTACACCTTGTTCAGGGTGCCAATCCATCGCAGGGCACAATCACATACACATTCATACACCCATTCATACACTACGGACACTTTGGACACGTCAATCAGCCTACCGGGAAACCGGAGTACCTGGAGGAAACCCCCGCAGCACGAGGAGAACATGCAAACTCCGTAAACACAGGGCCACGGTGGGAATTGAACCCCCGACCCTGGAGGTGTGAGGCGAACGTACAAGTTATGACACTTTCACTTAAACTAGATTAAACGTACATGCTCTCTGTCTAGTAAGTTCTCGTTTAAAAGTCCGACTAGGGCCATGTCATCTGCATATTTAAATCGTTTTAAGTCCCTGCTGTTTAGTTGGATTGTATTTGTATGAATTGAAAATAACAGTGGTGATAACACACAGCCCTGAGGTGCCCCTGTGTTCAAGACCGTTATTAATTCCGACCATTATTCCACTCGATAAAATTTTCTGTGGGCGATCCGTTAAAAAGTCCTTAATCCAAAGAATTAAAGCCCCACTTACACAATACACCAAGCTCTAGAAGACATCTCAACACGAGATTAATCTGAACCGTGTTAAACACTGAGGTATAATCAATAAATAACATTCGGGCATACGTTTGAGGTTGTTCTAAGTGACTAATAATTGTGTCTACCATAATGAATAAGTGAGGCATCCTCTGTCCATCTTTGAGATTAATAAGCAAATCGCAATGGATCTAAACGCTCAGAAACCATTAAGTTAAGTTCCCGCTTTATGACTTTTTCCAATGCACTTTGCAAAAAGTGATGTCAAGGCCACTGGACGAAAATCTTTAAAATCCTTTGCACCCATTTTTTTAGGGACCGGTCGAATCACTGACATTTTCCATGAATTCGACACAGTATGAGTATTCATACTTCATACCTTCTCGAGATTCTCATTGTGTTGATAACGGTTCCTTGCGGAAGTTTTCCGTAAGGAGATGTTATTTGTCTAGACACTAGCTAGCTAATAACATTAGTTGGTTAAATAAACTTGCTACTACGGTAGCTAGCCACTCGGTTGCTAACGAGCTACAACTGCATTCTCATTTGTAGCTTTTTGTACTGGATTTTATCTGTTAACATCAAAAAACAACAACAACAAAAAGAAGGTTTTCTTTCATATTAACTCCAAGCTAGCTGATTTTGAAAGCTTTTTCTCCGTTTTCATTAATAAATTTAAATGAATGCAGAGGTACCCAGTTTTAATAAAATACCATCTCGTTAAATTTCCTATAAATGCAGCCATAAGCAAAGCTAAATGCAAGCTTAACCTTAACTCTTCATACTTGTTGGCTCATAAAAATCCCCCAGGATTTGCAACTGTGAGGTCCTGTTTCTGCTAAATCAGTACACTGTCAGTTCACACTTCCCTCTCTGTACGTTTCTGTTGAAGGAGGATTTACATGGGAGATGGATCTCTGACAGAAGCCACATAGTCTTGGCAGAAAGAAAAATAAAAAAAGTCCCTCTGTTTTTGATGTAGTCCAGGCCGACTGCTCTTCGGACTTGCGTAAACACACGGCTGCTGTGATTCTACCATCCGTGTGGCCTTGGCCTGAAGGCCGCTGGGGCTCACGGGAGAATTTATGGAACATATCTACTGTTACGTCTCGTTTGTTTGGTTTCTTTGCACCCGCGCGCCCGGGAGCTCGGGGCTGCCTGGTTCGTGTTAAATGTTAATTGTGCTGCAAAAGTGTGGGGAGTTTACAGAACGTCTGAGGCCACAGAGTCGCACGTGTTCGTCCGTGATGATCTAAGTGACACTTTTATTACTTCTTTCCTCCTTCTGTGGAGTTAGCTTAGCGCAGGCAATGAAAACATTACAAGTAAAACTACGATCACACCAAATCAACCCCACAAGTCGTGCTTGTTTTCGGAGAGTATCCGAAGCTCTTATTCTCATGAGATTAACAGCGATGGAGGGGTCAAGAGGCGCTCCAGGCCGAACGCGATACGACACTGGCACAAGAATGTGCGGAATGCGGCCGCAGAGCCAGAACCTGGCAGCTTCCTGACAGCTCCGTGCAGAGAGCGAGAGAGGGGCCATGCCGAAGGGAGAAAGAGAAACCCAAAAACTTCGAAAAGAAGCCGAGGGAGTGTGTGTGAGTTAGTAGGGGTAAAAGGTGGAATGGGAGGCAGGAGACAAATAATTTAGTTTGAAGGTTTATGTTTCTGAATGTGGTCTGGATTGAAATAATATCTTTGTGTGTTTTGATAATCAGAATAAATCATCGGGTTGGTCCGTGACTGGGAAGAGGGCAGGGCAGGCCAGTCGTCTGGTGTCTTTCAGGGTCTCGGTCAGAATTATCACATAATCCAGAGATGTTAAAGAGGAAAGAAGGATAAAAGCGAGTCGACAAACCTTAAATCTTTCAGCAGTCATGCGCCAGCTGCGCTCAACTGCAATCTTTCAACAAAGCCATATTAACTTCTATGTTCTATTAAAATGAGCCATTTCTTTCTTTTCCTTTCTTTTTTTTCTTAGTAGAGGGAAAATCCAAAGAAATTACGCTAAAGTGGAACGATATTACAAATGAATTTTTCCCAAATCAAGCTTTACGAGCTTGGCTGTGTAGATCACAATTTAAAGACGATGTTCAGGGTTATTTGGTAAGAATGTGGAAGAATGTGGAATAAATATTTACTAATTGAAACCAACAATTTGTGGAACATGTCCTGTGAATGTCCAGCATCTTCTATCTGAGCTGTGGATCCATCCAGCTGCTTCAAGGAGTCATGCTTGGTTTGTCACACTGTCACTGACTTTTGGTGGATGGAGTCACGGTTGTGCCGTATCCTTTCCATGTTTTAATAATTTATTTAATGTTGCTCTGAAGTTCATGAGGTTCAAAGTCGGGTATGTTTTTTTTTATAGCCAAAAACTGACTGATACTCTTAAGAGCGTATTATCTCCATTTTATTTCAGGTTGTAAATCAACAAAATGTGGGAAAGTTTAAGGGGGTGAATACTTATAGAAGTTTATACAAATACACTTTATACAAATCTATCCATTCCTTTTAAAAAGCCTGGTTTTGTCCACATGATGCATTGCCTTCTTTTGAATAGCTTTTACAACAGGTACCGGTCCTTTTTTTTATTATTATTGTTATTCACCAAAACATTTTCTCACACAGTATATGAGTTGCCTTGGCTGTACACAGTGTCTATATACAAGATATTTCATTAGGTTATTCATTTATTCATTTTGCAACTACAAGTTCCCCCCCTCTCTCTTTCTCTTCCTTTCCACAAACATATTTTGCACGTTTCTTCCAGAACGTACAAATTGATTTCCTAATCGTACATTCCGATATTGAACGTTAATCCTCAGACTTTGTGGAAGTGCTGGAAGGTTATAAAAGAGGTAAGTACATATTTTTGGCATGCCACTGTTTCCGTAACAATGCTATTGAACAATAAGACACATGGTTTCTGGCGACCAGGAGCGCTGGACGAGTGAAATTCCGAGTGTGGGTTTTTATTTCCCCAGTGAATCCAGGATTCCTCCACTCCACCACGGACTGACGCAACGCTGATTCCAGCATCGTTTTTGACAAACTTACAAAACCTCGATTCTCTACAGAGGAGCAGTAGAAGTTGGAGGACAGAACCACACCAATGGGCCAAAAAAACAGCTTGCCTCCTTCATCTCTTCTGTCTTAAGTTTCTCTTTTTCTCCATATTCTCGATTTAATTTAAATCAATTCAAAGATTTCTTTATTGGCGTGCTTTCGACTGCTTTGCTTTTTGCCAAAGGAATTATAAGCTACTCAAAACAGTTATATGAGAAACATAGAGATTATTTTCTCTCCTCTGAGATTGTTATTTTTTATCCCATCCATAGATCTATAGAGCAAAATGAAATACTATTTCTCCAGGACGCTGGGCATATAGGAGTTTTAGTTATTGACAGGGACAAAAACAGTTTTATGGGTTAGGGTTTAGGGCTTAAGGTGTAGGACTTAGGGATTAGAGGTTAAAGTTTAGGAGTTAGGGTTTAGGGCTTAAAGTATAGGATTTAGGGATTAGCGGTAAACGTTTAGGAGTTAAGGTATAAGGGCAAAATTGTTAGTTGCTATGTAGGTAGCTACATAGTACTGGTAACTTTTTGACAGCAAAGTTTTAAAAACTGTCAAACTTCTGCACAAAGCAAACTAAACAAAATCTAAATAATAAACGGATAATGTACAGATTAGGAAAGGCAACATACAGTTGAAACTGTAAGTAAAATAAATAATTATAATTTAAAACAAAAAAAACAAAAAAACACAGTATCCCACTTAGTTCCCAAAAGTAGGACACTTTGCCACCTCAATGTAGGGCACTTCACCCTCTGAAGATAGAAAATTTCACCCCTTAAACACTTTCCCTCTTAGAGTACACTTTACACCCCCTCAAAGGTAGGACATGTCAAACACTCTTTACCCTCTGAAGGTAGGGGTCCTAACCCCAAACCCAAAAGTAAGACATGGCACCCTCTGAATGTAGGAAATTATACCCTAGAGACACTTTCCTTCCAAGAGGAGACCTCACCCCCCTGAAAGTAGGACACTTCAATTCCCAAATATAGGACATGACAGCCCCTAAAAGTAGGACCTTTCATCCACACTTTACCCTTTGATGGTAGGTTCTTTAACCTCAAATATAGGACACTTAAACCCACAAATATAGGACATTTCAACCATACAAAAGCACACTTCACCCCCTAAACCTAGGGCAAATTCAACCCCCAAACGTAGGGCATTTCACCCCCTAAATATAGAAGAGGTTGCCGCCCAAAATGTAGGACACTTTGTCCCTCATATCTATGACACTTAGCCCTCCCAAAAGTCAGACAATTTACCCCCAAATGTACCACAGTGAACCCCTAATCACATTCACTCTGAGGGTAGGAAAATTTGCCCCTATGAAAGTATGACACATTGCCCGTACTTTGGCCACTGGAATTAGGAGTTTTTACCTGATTCATGCCTGTTTCTTGCTAAGGTAAAATTCTACGCAACAGTGACACTGTCTAAGAAATTGGGCTAATAGGAATTCTCAGGTCAGTCAAAAAGAGATTTAATCTATCACTCACTCTCCTGCATCACATTCACTTGGAAATCAAGGCTAGCATAATCCCAGCTGAACTCATCTACTCGACCTAAGATGCCATCATCACATCTATAATCTGAACAAAAAACAAATAAAGATTGAATCTACATACATCCAACATCTGCTCATCACTCTCACCAGCTCAGGAGTACCGTGATTTCACGTGATGCCGGCTTAACATTCTAAAGCCTCGAACAGAACTCTCTAGGCACCTTAAGGACCGCGATGGCAGCCACACATGTATGTGAACTCCGCAATGTGGTTCTGCGGGGCCTGGTACTTCTCAGCCAGGCCTGTCAACATAAACGACAGGCACTGTGCAGCTGGTGGAGATCAGCATCAGAGAAATTCTTTTCACCGAAAAGGCATATCGCGTGATCCGGAGTTAACAGTGTGATCAAAACCTCATGGCAAATGAGTGGTGACCTCTCAGAAAGCATAAGCAGAGAAGGAACAAATCACAGGCTGCACTTTGGGACATCGGTTTCCAACAGGAGCGTCCTGGCCCACAAGGGGGCCTCGGCGAGCTCTGTGTGTGTGGGGGGGGGGGGGTCAAGTCATATTTTGAAAAGTGTTGAGCAAAGTGATGTTGAGCAATTAGCGTTAAAGAGAATGATAATACATTAGCTTTTTTAATCTACAATCACCTGGCTGTCCAAAATATGGACAAATTTGTCATTTGTCCTCCACAAAAACGGCAGAGTCGACAGCTGCTGGTAGTAATGACCCAGATGTACTGGACCCAGGTGAGCAAGCTCCCACCAATTCTGGTCGCAGTGCTAGCAATGCTAGAAACACAAAATGCAGGAAATATCAAAATAGTTACTTGTCTAAAAAGGGCGGCTGTGGCTCAGGTGGTACAGCGGGTTGTCCACTAATCGTAGGGTTGGCGGTTCGATTCCCGGCCCACGTGCCAAAGTGTCCTTGGACGAGACGCTCAACCCCAAGTTGCTCCAGATGGCAAGTTAGCGCCTTGCGTGGCTGCTCTGCTACCATTGGTGTGTGGGTGAATGAGACACAGTGTAAAGCGCTTTGGATAAAGCACTATATAAGTACAGACCATTTACCTGAACTATGGTTTTATTTCATTTTCTCATAGCAAAGAGTCCCTGCTCCAGCTACAGTGCATTATCTGCACCATAGTCCTTGCGAATGAATGCATGAGGCCGTCTAAAACTAAGACATTTGCTGACAACTCATCCCCAATACCGCGATAAGCCCAGGGTGTTTTTTGAGCAAAGAGGTAGGCGCTGATTACCATACCCTGCTGATGCACACTGATGTGAGGTGGCTGTCCAGAGGGCAGGTGCTGATGCGTCTGTTCAGCCTGAGGGAGGAGTTGCCTGACTTTCCAGTGGACAAGAGACCAGACCTTGCAGAGTTTTTTCGACAATGACAAACTGCTCGCTCAACTCGGCTACCTTGCAGACGTATTCGGTGAAGTGAACAAGCTGAACAAAGCAATGCAAGGTGCAAACATAAACACTGTGGTGCAGCGTGAATGAGTAGAGGCTTTGGAAAGAAAACTACACATGTGGAAAACCTGTGTCTCCGCCGGGATCAGTGACGTGTTTGAGCACACCCATGCATTTATTGCAGACAGACTCTTACATTTTAAAATCCTTCAACGTCAAACAACAGCGCATCTATCAAAGGTCCTGGAGAAATTCGATAGTTATTTTGTAGCTCTAACTGAGGAGCAGGCAGCTTATTCTCTGTGGAACAGAAACCCCTTCACTGAGAACATTGAAGCAAAGCTCCCAGCTATTCTGCCATCAAGAGCTTATAGAAATATCCTCTGATGCCAGCCTGAGAGCCTGGTTCAGTTAGGTCCCATTGGAATCATTCTGGTCTGAGACTGCAGAAGAACACCCAGTCTGTCACACAGCTGCAATGAAGGTGCTGATTCCCTTCAGCACCACCTACCTTTGTGAAGCTGGGTTTTCAACCATGACAGCCCTTAAAACCAAATACAGGGCCAGACCGACCCTTGAGGATGATACATGTCTTGCCCTGTCAAATATCTCTCCACACATTGACCAAATTATTACTCACTGCCAGCAGCAATCCACACAGTGACTGATAAAGCCTCACAAATATCATGCAAGTATTGAGGTCCCGGTCATTTCAAATAGGGCCAGTTTATAGGCTACGTCTTACATTTTTAAATTACAAATGGCCCACTGATGTATTTGTTATTCAACATTATTTGTGCATAATGATAATGAGTCTTTATTGGTCACGTATACATTATAGTATAATTCTTTTCTTCGCATAGCCCAGCATGCCAGGAAGCTGGGATCAGAGCGCAGGGTTAGCCATGATACAGCGCCCCTGGAGCAGAGAGGGTTAAGGGCCTTGTTCAAGGGCCCAACAGTGGCAGCTTGGCAGTGCTGGGCCCCGACCTTCCGATCAGTAACCCAGAGCCTTAGCCGCTAAGCCACCACTGCATATCTGGTTATAGTAATTTACATACCGTTTGTTTGAAAACACCATCTTTGCTGCAAGCTTACAAAAGCGATAATATCATAAAATGTGAAGGGAGGCCCTAATATATTTTCCTGGGAAAATGGAGGTCTCATACAACAAAAGGTCGGGAACCACTGCTGCGGGAGGCGCCCAAAGCTCTTCTTTCTCTGGATATGGAGTAATTCTATCAGCATCTGGATTAAAGAGGAACTGGCTTGACGTATCACATATATCTTACAGTCACCACAGCAAAGAAGAGAGAAAAAGTCGGAGCAGGAAGCACCGTTACAGAGTGTTTTACAGGACCTGAAACGAATACTTCTGACAAAACCAAGCATAGTGTAATTAAATAAAATGTATCAGGTTTGAACTGAATAAATGTGTTACTCTGGTGGTAGAAACTCCATAGTATTTTACTTTTGTTTTTTTTTTTTATTTCTTTGTATTCTTATTTCTTTTGAGTGAGAGAGCTGTAGAGATACTCGGCTATCCATCAGCCTCAGTCTGACATAATCACATTAACATCAATTGGTAGAAATCTGTATTTGTACAAAAATGCTCAATGTTTTCCCCTCCCATGCTTTATTACGGACTGTTAAAAAAAGATTCCCATAATAAAATACGTTTAAAAGCATTTTGTCAGATTTACACTGCAGTAAATGGTATGCACTTATATAGCGCTTTTATCTAAAGCACTTTACACTGTGTCTCATTCACACACACACACCAATGGTAGCAGAGCTGCCATCGGGAGCAACTTGGGGTTCAACATCTTGCCCAAGGACACTTCGTTATGTGGAGTCATGTGGGCCAGGAATCAAACCGCCAACCCTACGATTAATGGACAACCCGCTCTACCACCTGATCCACAGCCACCCTAGAAGTGGGGTTAATTAAGTTAGTATGTCCCTGTGAATGAGCTATTAAAATAGAACTTGTAGCGTATTGGAATAAGTGTATTGATATTAACCTGTGATCTGCCTTACCATTGTCAAAGCCTCTGCTGTAGAACATTAATCAATACCTTCTGACCAATTATGTATTCCTACTTGAAAACTTGTACAGTATATATGTGCTTAATCTCACATACTGTGTATACATGCTTTCTGTAGTGTGCAAACTGAGTGAAAATCATATTATTTTCGATTTGCCCAGTTCTCCCAAAGCAAAATTTCAGAGCTAAAGTCTGATTCCCATACACAAGTTTGCACAGAGCTTCTAGAACCAATTGCCATAACACAGTAGGATCCACATCAGTTGCAGCCAAAAGTCTGAATGAATGAGTGAGTCACTTTGTCTGAATGTGATTTCTTCATCTATTCCCCTCAAACAAAACATAAACTGACAAAACATGAGAAATTTCCTCTAAATCACACCACAACACCACTTTCTCCCATTTTTTTTCTGTCATTTTCTTTGGAAAGTTTCTTTGAAAGCCCTGCTCTCAAACTCTTTAAATGTTTCAAGACTTCAAGACTGTTGGCAGTTTTATTTCTTCATTTTCTTTCCCCCCAAAAAAAGTCTGCATTTATGAGATGTCACTAGAACAAAACAACGTAATGGTTTTTAGACTAGAAATCTTTACTTATTCTTAAAATTATGCTTGCAATTCCTAACTAAGCGTATAATGCCTTGTCCTTGGTGTAAGGGTAATTTTGGTACAAATAGAATGGTCCAACTCTGTAAATTCATTTGAAGTTGTATACACACCAGCACATTTGTTGAACAAGCAGATTTTCTGGTGCTGACGGGGTCATTTTTTTTTTTTGGTATCTGTACCACGACTCACAGAAATGACTTAGTGTTTGACTGTAAGCACACAAACATGTGGGCATGGGATGCTTAGCAATCTAGAAAATCTTTTCAGAAACATTATAGGCCACTGCAATGGTTAGCAAGAGGTTGGTTAACCTCCTCAGCAGAGGAGGTCATTTACACCATTGATCTCCCTTTTCCACTGTCAAGGTGCTTGGACCTGATACCATGTACAGTAAGGTTTTCCACCAAAAAAGGGCTGGTTCTCAGCCACCAAAAAGCTGCTGGAACCAAAAACCACTGACATAATGGGCTTGGGAGAGTTATTATTTTGTCTATTTGAAAACTACTCAAGCATTTCATTTGTGTTCAGTAAGTGCTTTATCCTGGTCAGGGTCATGGTAGAACACTGGGCCCGAGGAGGGAGTACACCTAGGATGGGAAATCAGTCTATCACATGACACCATGCACGCACCGGTCTACCTACTGGCATGGTTTTGAGAGGAAACCAGAGAACCTGAAAGAAACCCATACAGAAACAAGGAGGAGTAAGGGACCCTGGAGCTGCGAGGCAGGAATGCTACGCACTGCACCACCTTACCACTGCCAATTTGAGGAGCTGATGATTTAATTCGATTTAAATATTGTTGTTGATAATTATTCAATCATTGATTCATTTTCTTTCAACTTTTCTTGGTGGGATTCTCAGCAGGCTGAGAAGATCTCAGCTCTCAGCCCAGACCAATCTATGCCAAGTCATAGCTCTTCCTGGAGATCTCCAGACATTCCCAAGCCAATTGTGATATCTCCAGCAGGTTCTGGGTCCAGCCTGCCCTGTGGTGTCTGCCCAGTGGGATGTGCCAGGTGACATCATTGTAAGGTGCCCAAATCATCTCAACTGGCTCCTCTTGTTTCACAGACACCATCTGGTGTTTTAGGAGGTGGACTGGTGGAAAAGAACTGGTTTGCCCCGAGATCCAAAGTGCGTCGGGAGAGTGGACCTCCATGAACCCAGAGACCTTCAGAGCTCTTTGCTCAGTGGAGGCGGCCTGATGAAAGTGTCAGATTCGAATGGCCCTCAGGGTCCGTTCCCACCTTCAGCTTTGGAGTCCAGTAAAGCAGAAAGAGTAAACCATCTGTACATCTGGGTCTGACATTACAGCATACTAAAGCTGAAGGAGCAGGAAGACATGTCCTGTCTGAATTGAGGCTTCAGGTTAGGTGACAGGTCAGACCTCCTTGACAGAAACAAAGGGATGAAGAAACATCGGATTATGTAATCCAATCGATATCAGACGGGGTCAAAAGATGACTCCAAGGCTTTATGTTCAGACTGTCTAAGATGTAAAATGTTAATGCAGTACGTGATACATCCTTCTCATGAATATTCGATATTCCAGACGTCCACCAGTGCCAGATCAAGTTACTACGGCATGATTGATTTTTCCCGTACTATGCAAGATCGAGCAGTAAGGTTTCCCCCTTGCTTTCTATATCACACCTGGAGATCTTGCACGATATCCATTTGTCTCCAGGATCTGAGTTCAGAGTGAGCCGATCCGACATTTGTCTTGGCCAGATGGAGAACGGCGCTTTGGCCCCGCTGAACTTCCTACACTAAATCCATCATACAACCTGCTGGTGATATAAATGGCACTGGGAGAGTTTGATCTGCACCCGGATCTACGTCTCGGGACCCTTAAATAACCCGTGAGCTCGAGCCTCGAGCACGCCGAAGCTTTGTCGATCCTCTGGTGATCCACCCATCTGTTTTTGTGTGTAGTGTAAATTAACATGTACTCTCTTCTTACGTTCCAGCTCACTCTCGGAAGCCTCCGTCGGATGATTGTAGTGCTGCAGGAGGCTATAGTTTTTTTTTTTTTAAAGCACCAGGTATGTCGTCCATCGTATTTGGTGCGTATGTCTATTATGTAGACGTGAATCAGCTGCAAAATGTGCTTTGTTTCCCCCCATTGGCTTCCTAAGCTGGCTGCTCCATCCCGTGTTAAACTGTCAGCACTCTCTCAACTATCCACACACCTGAGTGACGGCTTCCTCTAACACTCTTTTCTTCACCCTTCACACTCTCAAACTTTTCACGCAGACTAAACACCGAATACATGCTGACGTGCTAGAGCAAGGACGGCGTCTCGGATCGAGGAATATTAATTCCGACACGTTTGTAACGAGCTCTATTTCGGGAACGGTACCGTATATCTGAGGATGATTTTTCACCTTGTGCGTGAGGAGATCTAGAGGGATTGAAGGAGGACGAGATCCCGAGGTTGTGTTTTCGCTAGTCTCTGGTCACTGCTGTGGCTGAGGTCAGTGCTGAGTCATTAATTGGCCATCTTTGTTCTTTTTTTGGGGGGGGATGTGAGGTCACTTTTCTCCCCTGGTCTGCTGCGTGAAGGTCAACTCAGGCAAAACACAACTCAGGAAATAACAAATGACTCTCTCTCTCTCTCTCTCTCTCTCTCTCTCTCTCTCTCTTGCTCTGTTTTTTTTTTGCTGCTTCTTATTTTTGCTTTCTCTCTTTTCTTCATGTGAATAGAAAGAGTGTGGATACAATCAGTAATCACTAGACTAATTAATTCTCTCAGATTAATCACATATATTAATTCCAGTCCCAGTCATCTGGACAGTCACATTGTTACATTTTCCCCATTACACGACAACCTAATTAGCATCTACGCATCTCGTCGCACCGCTAACGACGTCATCTTTTAATAAGAGAACCGTCTCTTCCTTTCAGTCGGTCGGAAATGAGATCTGGCCCGTGAATTAAGGAGAACTTTCGGGTGGAGTCCTGCTGCAAACCGAATTCGAAACTGGGAATGATTTAAAATACATAAATGCAGCGGAGCAATAAAGGTCTGCTGGTCTGCGACCTTTATGAAGCTCTGTAAATTCGGACCAAATTCATATGCCATACGAGTTAATTAGCCGATGGTCTGCCGTCATAACGCACAGAGAAAGCACCGAACCCGGTGACCTCATCCGATGCCGGATTGGACTCGACTGGCATTACATCACTGCCTGTGTGGCATTTGGCTGGGAGAGCGGTTAACACGATGAATGCCGTAAATGTAACCATGATGGCTGACTTCTTTTTTGTTTGCACTCATGTAGACTTGCGTCTCGTCGAGGATACGCGTGTGAAAGAGATGCATCTCTATATTATATAGGTGCGTGTCTGAGAGAGAGAGAGAGAGAGAGAGAACAAGCGCGGCTGCTAGAATGTGTGTGTGTGTGTGCGTGTGTGTGTGAGAGAGAGAGAGTTGTGTGAGCATTCTTGGCACCCTGCCTGCTCTCCAATCTGCTGATGGCTCTGCTCGTGACGCTGGGAGAAGCAGTAGCCATTTTTAGCGATGAGGTCATCCTTAATTAAGCAAACAAAGGCGGGCAGCTGAGGCACTCCAATCCGTTATCTACACTCATCCTCAATGACGGCCCTTTATCTCCTTCTAATTGAATTGAGCCCTGGAGCTCGGCTTCACCGAGACCGAGACGCGTTGGAACTTGGGGATCGCGCACCACGGACAAGTCACGTTGGGATTGGTGCGTAAACAAAAGGCAGGTGTCCACCCCGGTTTGCGTGTGCGAGTGTGTGTGTGTGTGAGAGAGAGAGAGAGAGAGAGAAAGAGTCAGGGGACAATAAAGGATCACCGATAAGCCGGGGAAGATGAATTGGAGATGAAAATAAAAAAGATCAAATGCCGCGCTGCCTCTCGTTGTCACACTGCAGAGCTGTGAGATGACATCATCGGCATGTGGTGGCCAGAACCAGCGCTTTCTCTCCCTCTCCCTCTCCCTGAGTCTCACTTTCTCCGTCTTTCCTCCCTCTCTGTCCTTCTTTCTGTCAGCATTTCTCTCCATCTCACAATCTATATCTCTCTTTCTCTCTATTTCCATCTGTTTCTCACTTTATCCTCTCTGTCTGACTCTCTGTCTGCCTCTATCCCTCCCTCTCGCCAGTCTCACTCTCTGTCTGTCTCTCTGTCTGTCTGTCTCTCTCTCTCTCTCCGTCCCTCTCGCCCAGTCTCACTCTCTGTCCGTCTCTCTCTATCTCTCTCGCCCAATCTCACTGTCTGTCTGTCCCTCTGTCTGTCTCTCTCTCTCCCGTCCTCTCGCCCGGTCTCACGCTCTGTCTGTCTGTCTCTCTCTCCCCCTTCCTCTCGCCTAGTCTCACTCTCTCAGTCTTTCCCCTCTCTCTGTCCTTCTTTCTATCTGCATTTCTTTCCATCTCACAATCTATATCTCTCTATTTCCATCTGTTTCTCACTTTATCCCATCTGACTCTCTGTCTGTCTTTCTGTCTGTCTGTCTGTCTCTCTCTCGCCCAGAGTCTCACTCTCTCTCTGTCTCTTTCTCCCCTAGAGTCTCACTTTCTCTGTCTTTCCATCTACATTTCTCTCCATCTCACAATCTATATATATCCTTTATCTTATATATCTATATATCTTTCTCTATTTCCATCTGTCTCTCACTTTATCATCTGTCTGTCTGTCTGTCTGTCTCTCTCTTTCCTATAGTCTCACTCTCTCCTTCTTTCCTCTCTCTGTCCTTATTTCTATCTGCATTTCTTTCCATCTCACAATCTATATCTCTCTTTCTCTCTATCTCCATCTGTTTCACACTTTATCCCCCCTCTCTCTCTCCCGCTCTCTCTCTCTCTCTCCTCTCTCTCTCTCCCTCCCTCTCACCCAGAATCTCACTTTCTCCATCTTTCCTCTCTCTGTCCTTCTTTCTGCCTGAATTTTTCATCTGTCTGTCTGTCTGTCTGTCTCTCTCTCTCTCCCCATCTGTTTCTCTTTTTCGTATTTTCCCTGTCATTCCTTCTCTCCAGATGTTTCTTTCTTTCTTTCTTTCTTTCTTCCCTGTTGGTCTATATGCATCTGCCTCTCTGTCCATCTCTGTCTTGTTCTCTCTCTCTCTTTCTTTTTGCAGTCTTGCAGCCTCTCTCTCTCCGTCTCTCGCTCTCTGTCACACACACACCTTTTCCATCCTTACTGAATGTGGAAGAGGTACCCGTTTGACCTATCGTAGGAATAACAGCCTGTCTATCTGACTTTCTCTCTCTCTCTCTCACAGACACACACACACACACACACTAAACTGGCTGTAAATTCCTAACGAGCCTCGAAGCAGCATCAGCCACATTGAGCCAGTTTACTGTGGAGAAGATTTAAGGTGCTAAGGTTAATCTCCCATTTTACCAACACACACTTGTCATATGATTTGTAGGAAAGTTTTATTATTCAAACTATGGTATTTTCATAGTAATGCCTGATGGAGCCCCAATAAAATACGAGCCACCATTCATTTAAGCAAAACACAATTTTCCCTTTCCTATCACATAACACTTACCAACCTGTGACCATGACACATTAACGTATTTCCTCTAACACACCCGTACCCTCGTCTTTTCGACCCTCGTTTCATTAAACGTCACAGAGAGAGACCCTATATACACGAGCTAGCGGTCATCCATGATTGGCTCGCATCTTGAGAGAAACAAAAGGCCAGCTTTCCCACGCATGGAGAGGGCGTAATTATGATTGGATGTCTTTCAACGTGGGATTTGGAAACTCACAATATCTTCTGATCTAATGCAAAAATTTCGAGACGGGGAACAAGAAGACGACGTCATCATAAGGGCACCGGCCAAACATGACACTTGAATCACGGAGGGATTTTGACACACGTCATCGTCCATTCAGAAAATCCTTGTTTCTTCAAAAGTACTTAGAAGTACGCAAACCTCTCCACCTTAGCGTAATGTTTTTTAAAAAAAAAAACATACAGGAAAAAAATTCTAGCCTTTCCGTTCCACAAATTCCGATAATTTCATCACTGATATAAGCAGCAGTGTGACAAAATAAATAAATAAATGAATCTATCTTATCTATGTCACAAAGCAGCATCTCACCAACTTCTATCTTATTTATCCAGCAAGTGATATCCAATTCACTGACTGCTCTCTCCAGCACTACACAATCTCCCAGAGTCGTGTCTCTGCGTGCGGACGCCATCTAGAGGTTGTACACCGTGATGTGGGATTAAAAAAAAAAAAAAAAAACCTCCAGACTCTAAACTCATCACATACGCCAGAATGGATAAGACTAGGATGATGGAATGGAACAGAAGCAATGTGATGTTTTTTCACATTGGGCTATCCCGGGAATAACTGGAGCGAGGTGGGAATACACCCGGGATGGTGCACCTGCACATTTGGTAGATTCTGAAACTGACGTCTGACCTTTACAGTAGCTAGCATTTTTATTTATTTGAATTCGTTACCCTTTTAAACCCAATTTTCTGCGACGTCTGCAAAATTCCCATCCACCAGCTAGCTCTGGAGTACCACAGGACACCTATCAATGGGGGAGGTAAAGCCTAGCACATGCTTCCTCGAGCACTGTTCCCCCAAACCCCTGCACCCTGCACCCCCCAGCACCCCCCCCCCTGCACCCCCCAGCACCCCCCCCAGCACCCCCCAGCCTCCGCACCCCCCAGCACCCCCCCCCCAGCACCCCCCTAGGGCAGCACTCAGAGGAAACTACTCTCCTCACTCTTCCGCATACATGAGCTCACGGACACCCACAATTTCCCTCAGGAGGCATCGTCAGGATTTAAACTTGCGATCTCCCAAAGATAGGGTGAACACTTTCCTGTTGCACCATCTGGAAGCCCATATAGAGTAGCAAAGGTACAATAAAAAAAATATATATACAAACCACTCACTTCATCGTACGAATTTCAAGCGTAAGGTCTAGCCACGTTCCGAGAAACCGTTGTGAGTAGTCTGGGTTAAAGGATATGCATCATTGCTGGGAATCAATCCTTACGGACAAAACCGTTAACCAGAGAACACGATGTAAAACTGTTTATAGAGGGATGGAGTGCAATGTTCTTCAGACTCAGCGTTGGTCAGGACAAAGTTAAACATTTAATTTTTGGTAATTAGCAAATGCAAAACATATTTGTGGGCAATGAGTCAATAGCCTTAGGTGAGCATTGTGGCTGGTTGGAAAAATTTCCGAAAAATAGCAGCGTGTGTGGGGCAGCATTGAAAGAGAGAGCGAGAGAGAGAGAGAGAGAGAGAGAGAGAGAGAGAGAGAGAGAGAAATAGTTGGGATTATGTTCGGCAGGCTCGTTTGGCCAATCACAAAGATTAAGCTTAAACATGAGTTTTGGGAAAACTGTTTGAGCCTCGCCAGTGTATTACAGATCATGAGTGTGAGCCAACAGGATGAAACCCGAGCGCAGTGTTTACTTTGCAATTATCCGTTCAGCTCTTTGAGAACCTATTCGTCTCCTCGCTGAAGTGTAAACGGTAGCTAGGAGCTCGTTTTCATACTTTTTTTTCTTTCTTTCTTTTCTTTTCTTTTTTTAACAGGCACCAAAATCATCCATATCAGTAAGAGTTTTCAGGTCTGGTCCAGGAGTAATTTGACGTAATGTAGGGTGACTAAAGTGGGTAGTCTATCAGGCCGAGAGTCGTAAATAGGGCAGTAATAAGAGATAATTAATGCTGATTACGGCCTTTAAAGGTTCCCATAATAAAGACTGAACATGCCAGGGGTTAACCTTTGGTGAAAGTGAGTATTCATTTCATTCCATTCAGAAGGCAAGTAGGTAGAGGAGCACACTTCCTGGCAGTATTTGTGCTCCTGACATTTGGAAGACCTAGCATACCTACAAGGTCCCTTGTTTTGTCAGTTTTTAAGGACGACATCATACTCATAAGCACAGTGGCTTAGAGGTTAGCATGTTTGCCTCGCACCTCCATGGTTGGAAGTTCGATTCCTGCCTCCGCCCTGTGTGCGCAGAGCTTGCATGTTCTCCCTGTGCTTCGAGGTGTTTCCTCTGGGTACTCTGGTTAATTGGCGTTTCCAAATTATCCATAGTGTGTGAATGGGTGTGTGATTGCGATTGCCCTGTGATGAGTTGCTACCCCGTCCAGAGTGTGCCTTGTCTTCTGCCCCAAGTCTCCTGGAACAGGCTCCAGGCTCCCTGCGACCCTGTGTAAGCGGATAAGCGGTACAGAAAATCTATGGATGGGATGAATGGATGAACTCTCACTGAGACCAAGGGGTACATTTACAAATCTCATATCTCTAACAGTCATATTTGTTTTTGTGTCCGTAGATTTCCAATAGTCATTTCTTTACAGCTAGCAAATTAGCTACATATGCTAGCCGCGTAAGTTGGAAAATTATAGCTAATCTAGCTCATTTGCATTTTGACCACCACCACCCATACTGCTAGCTGCTATCCCCATAAAGTTCATAAAGGTATCATGGATTCAAATAAAAATATACGCAGAATATACTGTATATCCAGGTCCAAATAAATGAGTAAATCAAACATTTAAGAACTTGTGCTAAACTTCCTCTACCTGTGCAGAGGGGACTGTACTTCATGGCTTGCCAATTGAAATTCCTGACTTCAAACATCAAGATTTATGAAGTGGCAAGTGAGCTACTGTCGAAATGCCTCAAACAACCTCCCCAATTTCTCTGCCAACCCCAACTTTCTCACCGAGATATCTGTGGGAGGGATGGGAATAGACAGTGTTAAGTTTCTTTCCAGTGGAATGTTCCATCTCTTCTAGGGGTCAAAGTTTACTGGTGTAGTAGAAGTAAAAACTATTGAACTAAAAAAAAATAAATACATATACTATAAACAAATTTTTTTCACATTCATAGGTTACAAGAATTAGGCTTGAACAATGTGTTATTTCTAAAAACGTATCATTTCTATGATAAAAGCCACTGCACAGAGACTTGTATGGCAGACACTCCACAATAAGACTAATAATAAACAAACAAACAAACAAACAAACCTAAGAAAAAAACAACATAAAAAGTTGGATGGTAAATTTTCAGAGTACACGTTATTTAACACATTTTTTGGAAGGAGTCTCCAGTGCCAGAGTTTTGTTTTGCTACCAGAACGTCTTTAGGACTGAGGAGTCTGCAGCAACTAACGTGTTTTACAGATTTTCCACAACATTTAATGTAACTATAAACAAATAAAACGTACGTGTCATTCATTAATAAATTCAAAATGGGAATTGTTGACAAACTGCTGTGTTATGCGAGAAACTTCAGCATGGTAACCCTAACTTCGCTTCATCCCACCATCCCACCACTGATTTTCTTCCTATAACACTTCCCACAAGTGATTTATTCCTGAAATATTACCTTAGACAATGATAAAATAACATGGTCATAAATTGGTAAGTTTTATGAGGACTAAATCAGGATGTTGAAATCACCTCCCCAAACATTAGCGGTAGTGTTTGCTCAAGAATTGCAGCATCAAGTCATCAAAATATGAATGTATGATAATAAACTCTGAGCACTCCATGGATACTGCCAAAAGTCTCATATCTGATGAACTGAAGGAACTCTAAAGCAGACCGTATGCCAGTCATTCACGTCATCCCAGTGAAATCAGACTAAACTCTTAAAATTCAAAAGCGCTTGGCTTTTGATGGCATAGTGCTTTGAAGTTCTCCAAGTCCCATCTGTTCTTAAGAGCAACACGATGAGCTGTGAGAAAGGCTTAGCTTCATCTTCTGTTCTTCTCATCTCGTCGGTCTTCACGTTGCCTTTAATGATTATAGACTACAGCATTTTATTTCCTGAGGCAGGTCATCCAAGACCGGAAACATTTCAAGGATCATTTATTATCATACTATCTGTACTTGTTGACATTGAATGTTTTTTCTTGTTCAGGATGGATTTCACTGGCCAGGCAATTTGTCTCCAGTTGCTAACGGCTCTTCCTGAGAGAGCACCTCGTCTGAAAAAGTGGCCCATTCTTTCCACAAATCACTTTCGCCATCCAGCTCCAACTTCATATCGTCGCTGTCGATCCCCGGATTGGACCACAAAAGACATGCTTAAGTCATACCTCACATAGTACACATAGTACACATAGTACCAATTCCGAAAATAGTTGGGACAGTATGGAAAATGCAAAACAAAAACAAAAAGAGTATATCAAAAAAAACATTATTAACACATTATTTGATGTTTTACTTTGTGAATTTTATTTATTTTTTGAATATATACACTCATTTCAAACCTGATGCCTATAACACACTCCAATAAAGTTGGGACAGTCGACTGTTTACCGCTGTGTAACATCGTCTTTTCTTTTAATAATACTTATTAAGCGTTTGGACGCTGAGTGAAGACACCAGATGGTTGAGTTTAACAAGCGGAATTTTCCCCCATTGATCCATTATGCATTTCTTCAGCTGTGCAACTGTACGGGGACTTCGTCACCTTATTTTGCGCTTCATAATGCGTCACACGTTCTCAATCGGGGACATGTCAGGACTGCAGTAGGCCATGCTAGCACCCGAAGTCTCTGCTTACACAACTATGCGCTTGTAATCTGGGCAGAATGTGGTTCTACGTTGTCCTGCTCTGGATGGAGGCATATGTTGCTCCAAAATGCGTACATATCTTTCTGCATTAATGCTGCCCTCACAGATGTGAAAGCTACCCATGCCATGGTCACTGACACGCCCCCATACCATGACGGACGCTGGCTTTTGGACCTGACGCCGATAACAGCTTGGATGGTCCTTTTCCTCTTTGGCCCGGAGAACACGACGGCTGTTTTGTCCAAAAACTATTTGAAATGTCGACTCGTCGGACCACAGAACATGATTCCACTGTGCTTCTGTCCACCTCAGATGAGACCGAGCCCAGAGAAATGGGCGGTGCTTCTGGACAGTGTTGATGTACGGCTTCTGCTTTGCATAGTAAAGCCTTAACGTGCATCTGTGGATGCAGCGGCGAGTGGTGTCGAGTGACAAAGGTTTACCAAAGTATTCCCGAGCCCATGTCTGGATCTCCATTACAGATTCATGATGGTTTTTAAGACAGTAACGTCTGAGGGATCGGAGATCACGCTCATTCAGAAGTGATTTTCAGCCTCACCCTTTACGCACCAGGTTTTGACCCGAGTCCTTGACTCTTTTAATTATATTGTGCGCTGTAGAAGGTGAAATTCCCCAAATCCTACCGATTTTGTCTTTGGGGAATGTTGTCCTCAAAGTGTTGGATTATTCGCTGACACATCTGTTGGCAGATCGGCGAACCTCGACCCATCCTCGCTCTTGAAGGACTAGGCCTTTTTTGGAGTCTCCTTATATACTATGATTAGACGATCGCCTCACCTGTTTCACATCACCTTCTTATTCCAACTCATCACATCTCTATTAGTCCTAAATTACCCCCGTCCCAACTTTTTCGGAACATGTTGCATGCACGAATTTCAAAATAAATCTTTACCTTCAAAATACCTATGCATTTGATTAGCTAAAACATCAAATACCTCGTCTTTATACGCTCTTTGTTTAAATACAAGTCAAAGTACATTTACAAACCACTCCTCTTTGTTTTTATTAGCATTTTCCATACTGTCCCAACATTTTTGAAATTGGGGCTGTAAGACATCTTCACATGATAGATCACATGATGGATCAGAGAGAGAATTGCTCAGTGTCACACACTGGGGCCAGAAACATAAAACGATATCTCCTCTGATTGGAGGCATTGCACAGGAGTCACAATGCCAAAAGTTAGAGGAAGCATTCACTTTGGTTCTTTGAGGACTGCAGACACAGCAAGGTGAAGAAATTTATGACCAGTGCCTTGGCTCGCATTTTTTTAAGAACTTTAAATAAATTTATCTATGAGCTAATTGACAAGGATGTATTGCTTAAAGAAAACGTGAGTCACCGACCATCTCCCCCTTCCTGCCTCTTCGGCCCTTCTCCTGCACGAATGGATGACTAAACTTGGCCAGGTCTACCTTTCCGCTTCCCTATCCTCCTTTATTAAATGCCTATCACCCAGACGCTGACTCACTATCTATGACTTAAGGGAGGAGGAAGGAGGCCAATTATGAACCCTGCAAATCTCTTTCTTTCCTTCCTAAACTCCATCCTCAGGCTTCTGTAGCCTTTTCTCTGAGATGACGGCGCCTAAGTGGACTTCACAAGATCAACAGAGTCATCAGTCAGTGTGGTGTGGTGGTGGTGTGTGTGTGTATGTTTTCTTCCACCAGCTCGCCAGCCCAGGAGGCTACGAGGAAGACGTCATATAGAACAGTCATTTCCCAGCACTGGGAAATTGAATTTCTAAATTGGTCGCAGTCATAAGATTAGAACGTTGACTCTAAACAAACGGTGACCTTCTTCCCCAGCCAATTCGAAGTCGGGTGAAATTTGACATCACGCCAATTTTTACGTTCGTGTCATTCATAGTATAAACGTAAAAGATAACATATGGGCCAATACAAGTATTCTGTACATTCATATTCATTCCTTTGGCAAACTCGGTCATCCAAAATGCCTGGGTCAAGGGCCAACTCTCTGGGTCCAGGATTTAAATTCTCAAACTTCTCTTCAGTAGTCCCAAGTGTTAGCCGTTTACGACCATTGTCTTTAAGGATGCCTTGACATAGGCAGTGTTTTGTCCATTTGAATCGAACCCTGGTGTGTTTTTCCACTCAATGAGGTCGTTTTTTAGGCAGGGCACACAGCAATACCACTGGCGCTGACCGAAACATCCAGTCCGAGAGCATCTTAGCGAGGTCTAGTGAACTCTAGTGAATCGATATGAAAAAGTGATTCAATCTGACTGCAGGAAGCAGTCTACTGTGGACTTTTAGTTATGAGTTTTTAATTGCAGCATATGTTTTTGTAAGTGTGAGCTGCCTAATTGATCCAAAAGACCGAGCTGTAGAGCTGTATAATAGCCTCCACTCTTCTGGGAAGGCTTTCGACTAGATTTTGGAGTGCAGCTGTGGGGTTTTGTGCCCACTCAGCTATAAGAGCATTAGTGAGGTCAGGCACTGATGCCAAGCGACGAGGCCTGGTGTACAGTCTGCATTCCAGTTCATCCCAAAGGTGTTCAGTGGGGTTGAGGTCAGGACTCAAGGTTGAGTTCTTTCACTCCAAACTTGGCAAACCATGTGCTTTGTGTACAGGGGCACTGTCATGCTGGAAAAGGTTGGAGTCTCTGTGTTCCGCTGAAGTGAAATTGTAATGCTACAGCATACAAAGACATTCTAGACAATCATGTGCCTCCAACTTTGTGACGAATTTTGGGGAAGGCCAGTATATGGGTGGTCATTATCAGGTGTCCACATACTTTTAGCCATATAATGTACATTACCACATTCCATCACCATACTTCTTACCAATGAATGCAAAAGACTTTTACAACGACCTCTCAGCCAAACTTTTTTGCTGTTCGATTTTAATATATTAATTACATATTTAATGATTAATTACATGCACCAAATTCCAAACCGAAATTACCAATATCACTCTGATTCAGATGTGACAAGCAGACTAACAGGTGTGAGTATAAGAGTAACGCATCTTCAGCAATCCACTTGCAGGTTCCAACAAGATTGTGCTAAAAAGCACATAAAAAACAAAACAAAAACAGATGGCGTGTCAAGTACTCCAGTAACCTACATACCAGTGTAGATCTCGGCTTCGGATGGGTCCTCGATGCGCTTATGTTGGATGATGTAATCGGCCACTTTGTAGCCGATCAGAGGTTCCACATCTACCCACTCGAGAGCCACTACAGTGCTCGAGGGCTCCAGGTGAGGAGACAACCTCAATCTGCAAAGCAAAATGTCACGATATATTAATTTATGTTACAAATAGGTGATTTAAAAAATAAAAAGATCAAATGAAACTAAATGAAATGAAACTAACAAATGAATACGTCTTTGAATAGTATTTTGTTCACCAGTCGTTATAGAGGATCTTAAAGGGCAGTACAATGGCTGTCTGTACCAGGAAAAATGATAGTGTATGTGTTTACATGCTTTTATTTAAAGCCATACTAAAAGGCTGAGCAGCAGACACTACAGTGTGTGTGTATATATATATATATATATATATAGGCCTAAGTACTTTTTTTTTCATAGATTGTTATAAATCAGAATTATTCCTGATTTTGTTTTGCCCATTTTACATCTTCTTCCTGGTATTCAGGAGTAATTTGATAAGAAGAGGCTAAGGCAAAACCACAAAGTAGTGCTCAGCTATAATAACATTTACCAAGCTCAGAGTTTACGTTGAGTCTCCACTACGCTATAATCTTCAATCAGGAAAAACACAAATTATGTCATAGGTGTAACTCTGATAAGGTCATCCAAAAGGCAAAGGGAGAACCTTTATGAGATTTTTTTTTTACCTTCAAAAACAATTGGTTGTGAAAAGTCACTCATCTCCGAGCCCCTATGACTCACAATTACACAACGTTCTGACAGCACGGAACATCGAAGTACCTTCCTCGGGAGGAATAGGACCTGTCAGACAGCAATTAAAGAGCTGCGAGGGCTCGACGAGGCGAGACAATTGGAGGATGAGGAGTTAGCGAGGGGAGAAAGAGACTTACACGGGCTGCAGCAGGGGACTGCAGTTGGGCAGGCCGTCGCTGCCGAAGGCGCTCAGGTCGCAGCGGCACCAGTTGTCGATGACGTCACCTTTGCCCGTGCACCAGTATGAGCTCATCGCGGCACTCTTGAAGGCCTGAGAAAAGGCGAAATGGTACAGGTGAAAGAAAAGCAATTAAATTCGGTGAGGGCACAGTGAGTCATACCTTGGGAAGCGGCAGACTACACACCCGCTCGCTCGCTCGCGCCTCAGCTTGAAATGTGGCATGCTTTTGCGAAGTCGAACTTGGAGAGAGGGCATCTCCAGGCGCTTCATACAGACATGGGCATGTCTGATTTTAATTGGAAACCGTGGACAAAAAGGTCAGACTGTGGGACTGTCAAGATCTGGGAACTCTGGGGCTTATGAAAGGAGAAGCTGAAGAATAAAGGGAAACAACATGTCAAGCAGGTGATTCTGAACTCATTACCTTTAATTCTCGTCCGTCTACGCTAACATTAGTCAAAACTGCAGTAACTGAATCAATATCCATGATCTCGGCATCTTGTATTTGGATTTCAGTAACTACTTTATGCCGGTCAGGATCACGATGTGTCCTGGTGTCTATCCATGGAAAGGTGGGCATTAGGTGGGAAAACATCCTGGATGGGTTGCACACATATTCACACCTGGGGAAATTTAGCTTGCTTAATGAACCTGCATGCAAGTTTCTGGGTGGAGAAAACCAGAGATACAAAATACCTCCGGAAGCTCCACTTTCTTCCTATTTCCCATCTCTTACTTCCTGTACTTGTGACAAAATGTATGCAGCCATGTCTTTAGTGGATATCCAGCACAAAGCAGAAAGAAGTTGGCCAGGTTCTCAGAGTTCTACACACATATTACAGTTTCACAATCATGTCGTTTAGTTAAGGGCATGTTCTGCACTCGCAAAATTTAAAGGTCAATACCGATTGATTAAACAAGTGAAATCATGTGATTCCTGCTTGGTTGGAATGAAAACTATACCACCTGATGTAATTTCAGCCAAATGATGACGTCAAGGTGAACCGAACGTGGTGACCACCGCATCGAAAGGCAGTTATACGCACCGATGGCATCACTCAGTGATCTTCGTGCCAGGTCACCACATTCATCTTCTTCCAAGCAAATATTAGTAAACGGTTTTGATGAGTGAAAAGTTTTTAGAGTTGAAGTGGAGGCGTATGGCAGCGCAATCCAATCTATGGAGTTATAATGACCTGCATGAAAGATGCTTTACAGAGAAAGAGAGTGAGGGAGATGTGTGGGTGGAATAGAGGGAGAGATCTATTGAGAAGAGAAAGAAATAAAGTGAATGGGTAGGATGGATTGCGACAATAAAGAGAGAGAGAAAAAAAACAACAAAAAACAATCAAATAAATGGCTTAACTGAAATGAACCCATGTAGAGCAAGACTAGCAACCTTCCCAGACCGAAAAGTGTTTCCTTGCCTCTATGAATGAGAAGCAGAACGTGAGAAAACAACATACAGTATATGTGCGTTCCCTGCTCAGAACCAATCCAAGAAGGAAACGTGATGCCGTGATGATCAGAACCACATTTTCTCTTGCCCTTTGAATTTGCCACCCATTGCTTTCCTATTATCATGTGAAAAACCCGCTCCAAGACGTATATGACCACTCAGTGGCACGTGTAAAAAAATAAATAAATAAATAAATAAGAAAAGCCCCCCACAAATTACAACCACAGTTACGTTTTCCAAGTAATGTGAACTAGGTTAGATTGAGGCAGTATATATACTGTACATGTATGTTAACTGTTAGTGGGTTCGCTGTGGCGGAGACTGTCGAACTCTACACACACACACACACACACTTCGTCCTGAAGGAAATAAGGAAACAATATGGTGACCTTTCAAATCACAGCCTTAAATACCAAACAGTGTTAATGAAAAGAGGCCACAAAAGATACACGTATGCATACCACACTATAATGACTGGACTAAGACGTATACAGTGCTATAGGCTATTTTGCCAAACAAACTGCATTTTTTTTCAATGCTTAGAAGACCCTTGAACTGTACGTGACACCTTATTTTCGTAAATGAAGCTTCAGAAAATCCCATTCGACTGACAGGAAACGGAGCCATCCTGACCTCCAAACGTATTTATGTTCCACTTATCTTTGTTCAGCCTATTAGTGTCGCCATTCCCTGCCTGAAAACAATGTAAACACTGGCCAGACGGACGGCGTGCTCGATTCATCGAGTGCGACGCCAGGAGCAGTACGAGCTCATACCTATCGCCCAGGTTAATGGAGCACAGGACATGTCTGAATGGGAAATGGAAAATATCGCCGAAGCAACTTCCAGGTAAACGAGACCTTCCGTTGAACCCGAGGGAAGGAATCGATGTGGCGGCTATGCTCTAAGCAGACTTCCTTTACCTTTCGATTGTAAATTGAGAGCAAATTTATCCTCCAGGAAAAATCTCTTTTTTTTTTTTTTTCCTTCAGCACCTGTGTTGCTGGTTTAATACTTTAATAGAATATCTGCTCATAGTGGCTTCTGTCTTTCAAATAGCTATCGGATTTGCACTTGCTTTGAGAGCCTACTCTCTGGCTAAGCCATTTTTACGTCTCCTTTCCAGACGTACGTCCATTCAATCATCCACCGAAAGCCCTATCACTCGGCACACATATATACCGACTCCCTGTGAGCTCTAAATTCTTCCGAGATTGCTTGTAATGCATTTTGCAGAGCGAGTAGAGAACCAAGTTTTGGATGAGAGGTTTGTAAGCAGAAACCAGGACAGGAAATGTCTTACGCTAGCCATTTGCCAAGATTTAGGACAGTTTGTCGAAAAAGTTCATCCGTCGTTTCTTGGGTCATGAGGTCCTTGTTTGTGAAACCTTCCCTGGTGATGGCTTATTGCTGTATTAGCATGCTTATTCGTCTACAGCGGTAAACAGGGAGATCTGACCAAAGCCTAATTGCTTGTTTTTCTCTTTGCTTTGTGTCAGTGGCTGAGAGCAAGATTTCATTAGGAGAAATCTACTCATCGCCCAAAACAGATTATAGGGTTTCTATGAATGCTCACTTGGAGGGCACTAACAGGACAATAACGGTGGGGGTCTATTGTGGTGATGGCTTAAAGCCCAAAGGGATTCTCGAGTGTTATCAACTTGCAAGAGTTGAAATAAACATTAAAACAGCTTGATTTTAATGTCGGTGGCCCCTGTGTTCTTGCCAAGCCATCAAAGGTGCATACTTGATATGGGATGCAAATGTAAACGTTGTCAATACTTCAAGGTGTGGAGAGAATGTTACTTAATGCTTTTAGACTCTCCACAAATCTTGAAAGTAACCCCATAATCTTTGCATTACGGAGGGGATATCCTCTTGGCCTGAGACGCATAAAACTCTCACTATGTGTGTCCCAGTGCAGGACAGAAAGAGAGTGTGTGTGCTGAGTCTGCTGGGGGTTTTCGCGGTGATGAAAACAGGATCAAAAGTGTCACATGAGAAGCCTGGCTGGTTCACCGGTTGTGATCCTGCTAGGCCGTAGTTTCCGCTACAGTGTTTTTTTTTTTTGAAGGAGGCAGACAGCTAATTCCCACTCCGAGTAATCCAATCCCAGCATGGCTCTGTGACGGTGAGACTGACATGTTAATAGGCTTGACGTGCCTCATCAAGGATTGCGATGTCTTGCAGGGAAAATACAGGTAAGACGTCTGTATACAGTTACAAAATGAACAGTAGCAGGTTTATACCCAAGTTCAGACTCTGGTTCTGAATGAAACACTGCAAACTGAAGGAAAAAGTCAAAGCTCAAGTCACTCACCCCTGATCTAGAGACAATCTAGGACCAGGTTGCACAAATGCATACTGAAGACAACAGTATCCTCCTAAAAAAAAAAAAAATGGTTCCTCAAATATTCTTCGGATAGTTCAGGGTTCTCGGTTTATTAAAGAAAATGATTCTATTTGGAAACCATTATGTTGTAGGGTTGTACATAAAACCTGTTACGGTTCCTACAGAGGGATAAAGCGAAGAACACTTAAGGGTTCCAGGGCTCCAGGCTTGCTCCAGTTGAAAAGCAAATGATAGAGCATGGAACATTCTGGAATTCATGTTGCTCTACACCAGACGTTTCCAATTTGATACATACAGAACCAGTGTGGCTGCAGGTTTTTGTTTCGTACAAGATCAACTGATTTAACATATCATATCCGGTGTGGCTCTTGCTTGGTTAGAAAAACAGGCCTTTGCAGATAAGATTGGACACCCTTGGTCTACACTACTCCAAGGAGTCTTTAGATCCTCTAAGGATTATTTGGTTGGTTATTGGTTTTAGCTTTGCAAAGAGACCCAAGTGGAACATTGTCTGAAAGGGGAACAATTTGTTCTATACAGTAGATTCCTCGGGAGGAACAAACTGAAGAACATTTTAGTGTGTTAGATTCATTTATTCATTTTCAATAAGTGCTTTACCTTAGTTAGGGTCACTGTGGATCCAGAGCCTATCCCAGAAACATGGGGTGTGAGGACAAGATGATCTGACTGAACCAAAACCAGCAGCCACACTGGCCCTTGCTGGAAAAAGACTGGACACCCTTGCTCTACACTCTTAAAAAAGGATCCTCCAAGAACTCGGTGGATGGTTAATAATTCAAGCTTTCCAATGAGACCCTGGTGGAACATTTTCTGAATGGTGGACAAGAGGGTCCAAAACCAAAGTAACTCTTTAGTGTTCATTTATCTTCAATAAGCACTTTATCCTGGTCAGGGTCATGGTGGATCCTATCCTATCCACCTATCCATGGTGGAGCCTATCCATGGAAAACTGGGCATAACGACAAGATCTAACAAGGAACCTTTGTGAACAAGGTTGGACACCTTCGCTCTACACTCCCCCAAGGATTCTTTGGATCCCCCGATGACTCTGTGGACAGTTAACGACTGTAGCTTTCCAAACAGACCACAGTGGAGCATTTTCTGAAAGTGGAATTTGATGTTGTAAAGATTCTCCAGAGGGTCAAACCAAAGAACCTTTTAGGGTGTTACATTCATTGGTTCATCTTTAGTAAGTGCTTTATCCTTGTCAGGGCCATGGTATATCCGGAGCCAATCCTGTGAATACTGGGTGCAGAGTGGGAACACACCCTGGATTGGTTGCCAGTCTATCTCAAGGCACCGTACATACCTAACGGCAATTTAGAATCACAAATCTGCCAACAGGGACATTTTTGTCAGGTGGGAAGTAACCGGCAAACCCGGAGGAAGGGTGCTAGATGAAACCTTTAATTTCTGATGGTAATGAGTTGAGTGATGTAATAGGAATACACTGCTGCACGGTCTGTACACTGCAGACCTTTTCATCTTGGGTCCAAGTAAAACACTGGGATATTTCCATACAGTACATACATACAAATTTGACAGAAGACCATATGGTTGCTCATATGCACTCATGCTACTTGGATATACTATAAACTAAATGCGCAAAGGAAAGTGCAGAGAGGGACTGGAGGAGCTGGATAAGGCATATAAAGGAGACTCAAAAGATTTATTGGCTAGTACCCCAGAGCCGATGACATCAGTGACATCCGCATCAATAACAACAGCATAATGTCACTACTTTCTGAGCTAGCGGTCCAGCCGTCTGCACCGTATGTGTGTCTAAGTGTGTGTGTGTGAGTGCAGGGGGGATGCCATGCTCTTCTGTTTGTTTACCTATTGACAGTCTCCCACTAGGGACTGTCTGATATTGATTGCTCGCCTCTCGCCCCCCGTCGAGCCTCTTGTTACTGGTGACAGTCATTGTGCAGGCATGACAGCCACCAACTCTCTCTCTCTTTCTCTCTCACACACACACACACACACACACACACAACCACAAGTGATCACTAGGGGGGAACAGAGGACAGAGAGAGATGCACGGTGTTTTGAAGTAGTCAGATTTGTCAAAGCGGTTGGTTTAGTGAGTGCGTCACTCTCGCGTCTGCCTTGTAACTCACAGCAGCACAACAGACGCCGGCTAATTCCATCGTAGACGTCAGCGCCGGGAGAAATGAAGCGGAAAAACGAGAACAGTGGCGATCCGCTCCAAACACGATTTAATATCCTCATTAACTCCATGAGTCAGAAGATACAGTGGCTACTGGACTGCTAATTGAATAAGAGTCTGCTCCTCGAGGAGAGATATGTCCGATTTTCTCAGTTTGTGAGGAGGATGAAGTGTAAGCACGTGTAGCCCCCCCCCCCACACACACACACACACACACACAGTCTGCCCTTTATCTTCTCTATCAATCATATCCCTCTAATGAGAAATCGATGTCCTGGACCCAAGCACATCTCTAGAGTAAACCATTTCTGCCATCTGCTGGAGTATTTTGTCATTTCAGTCTTAGACTTCAGCAACACACATTCAGGTATTTGTGACAAGTCTTTATGGTTATTTTAATATGTTAGTTAGATGAGTTTTGAGAACATTAAAAACACTTGTTCATAGCCACAGTCTACTGTATAATTCAGTATATTATACTAGTTTTATTATAAACATCATCATATCGCAATGCCAAGTTACGCCCCATTTATAGTTTGCACTTACGTACAATCCAGACTTCTGCGTAAACTATGATGACCTTTCTATTTCACGATTCGAGAGATCAATTCACCATTTACCTTGATTGATTCTTATTATTAAGCTTTATTAAGCATTAATATTTGACTAGTAAAAATGGTTTTAAATTCAACTTGACACAACTGAATGTTGTTTATGTGATTTAGCATCAGTGACATTTTTCTTTTCCCTTTTCTCTCTAAGAAAGACTGATAGTTTGATATTTACACGATTGCCAGTTGAAGGTTACTGAATACTCTCTATATTTCAGCATTTATTTTTAAATAACCTCTAGTATTTATAAATCTAATCCAGGAAAAAGTGAGTTATCGATTCTGATTGGTCAGAAGGTGTTGCTTCAATAGTAGTTTTGATATGTTTACATTAGTATGCTCGTTTTAATATGTTATTGTTTCTATGGTTACAGCTTATGTTTTTTACACTGTATGTACTTTTTAATCTGGTTGATATTTCAACACGATACTGTCTCTCACCTCTTTGGTGAAGTTGTCCTGTATGAGGCTGTAGAGTGGCACCGAGCGGCTGACCTCCAGCAATGCCGGCATGGGGCTCGGACTGTCTCTGCCCACCTGCCTGCACAGGTGACACGCCGCTGGGCAGCTGCCCTTCTCCTGACACTGGATCTCCACTCCAGCCACAAGGTCATCAGACAGCAGCTGAGTCTTCATCAGGTCAGACAGGTAAGTGATGAAGGGTACAGCTTTCAGGTCCCTGCGGCTCACCTGCTCTGTCACCTCTGTGGAAGAGAGAGAGAGAGAGAGCATGATCTCAGACCTCAAACTGAACTGTATGGGTGAAGGATTCTGCAGTGTTATGTAGTCTTCGTGGCAACATGATCTTGAAGCCATTTAACAACGCATTCTTGGTGGTGAAATGCATTGTTAATAACCTCTGCACCTCATCTATTCTTATATTACAATATACAACATATAACTGACTGAGAAATTTGATAACCGGTGTGTTTATATTTTTCAGGCAGATCTTTACCGCCATCTGGAGGCAGGAAACCGCATGTAAGGAGGGAGATGTAATTATTTCTAGTTAAATGTTCTGAGAACAGATGTAAATATTAGAATATACTTTTTAAACAACAAAATTAGATTATGATTATGAAGAAAAACTACCAGTAATTACTACTATTACTAATGATCATCATCATCATCATCATCATCATCATCCTAAAATATTTTCACAACAGCTGCCAGTTGTGTTTATCATTCTCGAATATAGAGGAACTCTCTGTGTTAAAATTTAAATAAATAAAATATATACAAAATTTAAATAATATATATATATATATATATTTCGTATAAATATTATTATAATAAATATATAGTATATAGTTAATATAATTAACATACATACAAGAGAATCAGTTGCTCTCTAACTTTTTTTTGAAGGTAAAAATACTGAACTTAAAAACTAATATGATAACAGAAGACACCAACATCTTATCAGCTAATGGCAGTATTAATATATAAAATAATAAAGATTTATTTATTGACGTACTTATTTATTTAATCTGTCAACCATTTATCTATCTATCTATCTATCTATCTATCTATCTATCTGTTTGTTTGTTTGTTTATAAAACTGATGCATTCATACTAAGTTCCCATTTTCCTTGCTCTAAGATAAGAGTTATTTTAAAATCAAAATCTGCGGGGGTTTCCCGCAACCCTGTAGGATAAGTGGTATAGAAAATGGATGGATAGATGGATGGATGGATATTGCATGTGTAAATAAAATATATTAGTATTCTCATTTGCATACCATGTACATCTTCCATTTCCAAAACCCTAAAATACTGAACTATAAATAAACCAATAGGCTGACACGATCTAAATAATCGTATTTATTTATATTTTTATTTTACAAAAAAATCGTACTAGAGTTCTAGTATAGTGTTTGTCTGGCACTAAGACTGGGTTATGTATGGTAAAATTAACATATTTAATGTGTAATTCGTATTGTTAGCATTTTCTATATTAAAAGAAAGGAGGGGCAAAACACGTGAAGGATCAGTCTACAGACCAATCCGCGCATAGGAGCTGAACAGAGCGTCCACCAATCACATCAGCTGAAGGGCGGGACCTTACTTAAATACCCGGATGACGTCAGCTCCGCAGTGTTCGGGTTGTTGATGCTGCATCATAGGCTGACATTGAGCTGAGCTGAGCAGGTAAGCGCTAGTGTGGACAAAATATACCGCAGTTTATGCGGTTTCACCCGCTTTTTAAATTCACCTAGTACTTTATCGATATTAGTCCGTCTTTAAATTATTACAAATAATTATTACGCGGATATATATATATATAAAAATATATATGTTTTGCTTTGTCGGTTTGCGTTAGCATGGCTGCTAACTAGCACACTAATAGGTGTGTACAGAGCTAAGTTATTATTAGTCGCTTTATTTAACAACGCACTATCACTGTCTTTAAGCTTTTAAAATACATTTTTTTTTTTTTGCCGGTTATGTTAAACATGAAATATTCTCATTCAGTCATGGTAGTTTGCTGACGCAAGACAGAAACGAGTGTTTATTTATTTTAAAACGCATATAAAAATTAAAAAGATCATTCTAGATACCAGAATAAAACATCATGCATTAATGTAGAACCTCATGCATCACATCAGTGGTGGGGGGGACAAACTAATAAACTCAGTCTGCAGTAATGTATATCAGTAAGAATTATATTTATGTACAGCTCTATAAACAGTGTATCATGGGTTTAAACCATTAGAGGGAGTGACTTCTGTAATTGAGTCATGAAAAAAAACAAAACAACTATATACTTAAAAAGGATATGTCAAGGAACTGCTCTTTAAGACCTCACGGGAAATAGAGAGGAGAAGGGATGCGATTACGTCGAAATCTCATTTCCGTAAAACATACCTGTGTCGAGTTTAAAGTATTCGTCATATTACAATTACATAATGCTTACATAAAGCACTTTTTGTGTTTTCTAACCCGTAGTTCGTGAAATGCATCATGGCAGCTACGTCATGTCTCGATCCAGACCTGGTGCGAGAGGTGCTGGAGTGCCCCATCTGCCTGGAAACCTACAATCAGGACCAGCTCCGTCCCAAACTGCTCCAGTGTGGCCACTCTGTGTGCCGGCAATGCCTGGAGAAGCTCCTGGCGAGCACCATTAATGGCGTGCGGTGCCCGTTTTGCAGTAAGGTCTCCCGCATGAGCAGCATCTCGCAGCTGGCTGACAATCTCACGGTGCTGAAGATCATCGACTGTGCGAGCTCATGCGGCTCGACGGCCTGCCTGATGTGCACGTCCTGCAAGAACCGGCTTCCGCGTCAGTACTGCTGCGACTGCTCCGTGGTGCTCTGCGATGCCTGCAAGGTGGAAGGTCACCAGCATCAAGGGCACACCGTGCAGACCATCCGCGCCACCGCCGAACAGCGCCGGAAAGACCTCGGTGGAAAGTTGGTGAATCTTCGAGATTCCATGGCTAATATTCAGAAGAAGAAAGCGGCTATTGATGGCATTTCCAAATCCTTACGTCTGAAGTACAAAGCGGTGCAGCAGGAGTACGCGAGGGCTGAGCTGCAGCTGCAGGAAGAGCTCGGGCGGTCGCGTAGAGCCTTCGCGGCATCCCTGGCAGAGGTCGAGAAGCTCAATTCTCAGATCCTAGAAGAGCAAACGTACCTTCTGAACATCGCCGAGGTACAGGTTGTGTCTCGGTGTGACTACTTGACCATGAGGATTAAGCAAACAGACACCGCTCTACTAGAAGAATCGGGTGGTAACGACGAAGAAGAGCTGGATGTTAAAAGCAGTCTGCCCGTACTCCTAAAGCTGCAAGAACCCGAGCTGGTCAAAACAGAGAACCCGCAGTCGTTAGATGTGGGGCAGTTGACGACTAAGCAGTGTACCATTAACACGGATGAAGAAGATGGCCAAGAGTTAGCCGCCGCCGCCGCTGCTGCCGCTGCCGCTGCTGCCGTCACGGCCACCACCGCCCCTGTAGATATGTATCGTGATGTCGATATGACGAGCACCGTAGAGGAAGCGGTGTGCGCCTCACCAGGTAGCTTCAAATCCAAATCCGTGGATGAGGGCGGACGTGTGACAGAGGGAGCATCCGGAGGTCAGTTATGTCAGTTTGTAAAGAAGATGGGGTGCAAAGGGAACCTCCCGGGTATGTTTAACCTGCCAGTGAGCATCTGCGTAACTCCACACGGCGATGTTCTGGTGGCAGACCGCGGCAACTATCGTATTCAGATCTTCAACCGTAAGGGCTTCCAGCGCGAGATCCGCCGCAACCCGAGCAGCATCGACAACTTCGTCTTGAGCTTCCTAGGCGCCGACCTTCCCAATCTCATCCCTCTGTCCATCGCCATCACCGCTCAGGGACTCATCGGCGTCACGGATAACTACGACAACTCCGTCAAGGTTTACACGACAGACGGGCACTGCATCGCGTGCCACAAGAACCAGCTGATCAAGCCATGGGGGATAGCTGCCATGCCTTCTGGGCAGTTTGTCGTGTCTGATGTTGAAGGAGGCAAGCTCTGGTGCTTGGCGGTGGATCGAAACGTCGGAGTGGTGAACTACAACAGGTTGTGCTCAGCCGTCAGGCCTAAGTTCGTGACTTGTGACTCTTCGGGGACGGTCTACTTCACGCAAGGGTTAGGCCTGAACATCGAGAACAGGCATAACGAGCACCACCTGGAAGGAGGGTTCTCCATCGGGTCGGTCGGCACGGACGGCCAGCTCGGGAAACAGCTCAGCCACTTCTTCTCCGAAACCGAGGATTTCCGATGCATCACGGGAATGTGCGTGGACGCCAACGGGGACCTGCTGGTGACGGACAGCGGCCGAAAGGAAATCCTGCAGTTCCCCAAAGAAGGTGGTTATAACATTCTGATTCAGGAGGGACTGACGTGTCCCGTCGGAGTTGCCGTGACACACAAAGGACAGCTTCTGGTTTTAGATTGCTGGGACCACTGTGTCAAGGTGTACACCTATTTACAGAGGCGGCGCTCGTCGACTTGTTAAGACCGCACAGCTTTATTTGACTTGTCACTTTAACTCGAGGGCTGTGTTATCCCTGAGATTTCATTGGTAGGGTTGGAAGAAGTGCAGACAGTCGATTAAACAGTCTTTCACCACTACCCCGCTTTTACCATTGTGGCTGCTTTTGTTTTGTTTTTGTTTTTTCCCTACGGAAATACGGCACAACAGACAGCAATAAATTGACCGGTGTTGTCTTTTGAGTGGCTGTGTTTGTGAAATCAATAATGTGTACCAAAGTTTTGACACCCTGTGCTGTGTTAACATCAAGAGGATCAAGGGGACTGTCAGGTTAAAGGTCAAGCGCTGAGCAGAGTGGAAATATTTTATCTGGATGCATAAAGTGAACATGTTTCTCCACCAAATGAACGATTCCTGCTTGTGTCTTTTTCCATCGACCGATAGTTCTTCAGTGTCAAAGTGCCCTCTCGTATCATCGAACACGTGAAGTAGCGTCATCTCGCAGTGTAGAATATCGGAATACAGTGTAACTACGTCCGTTAATCTTGGTATAAAACGATCACGATGATGCAATTAATGACCTCATCGCCGTAGGTGTTTTTGTACCTGTATTACAAGTTTGTTGTAGTTACCAAAGGACTCCAAGATCAGGATTTCTTTAAGCATGTGATCACCGCAATAGCTTGTAAATTCACCACGGAAAAAGTAGACCTGCCAAACTTTAGGAATTTTGCGTAGACGCTCTACAATTAAACATTGGCGTACATTATAGCAGTTGATTGGCAGACGAGCCAATCAACATACGAATCTGGAATTGCGTAGACGTTTCAGACTCTTTGATATTAACCAACACCCCTTCTGGAAGCCCCGCCCCCTTCCTCCATTTCATTTCGTTAAAGTTGCCACACGTGTAAAAGTTTACATGCGCACGTTCTTCCTTACGATTCTGAAAACGATGTTCCACGTAGCAATTAATAAAAGAGCGCGCACGTTAACAACCCTGACCCTTCCTCAACAAGACTACGCATTGTTCCTCGCCGGGTTTGGCAGGTCTGGAAAAACGAAAGCAGGACAATATAAACCGCCGTATACAATCCTGAAGCATTCAAGTGTCCTTGTTTTGACGTACGACTTGTTTACGAGCTGGAATTTATTACGAATCGAGTCTTAATCGTAAACCAAATGAAGAAATGATAGGTAATTATATGCACTTGCTAGATCATTCTGTACTGTATGATTCTATCACTATGGGACACCTCACATGACTACGTAGCCGTGCGTCAGACGTCGGTCTGGGGTGAGTTCGATCGTTCAGTTTCAGTTTTAAAAGTTCTGCTGCGTGACTCGTTTGAAGTTTGGCATGTCCAGATAAACATGTTTAACAGCATAAACGAGTCTTATTATAATTTGTTATGAAATTGTTTGACCTCCTGGGTTGGGAGTTTCCTCGATTCCTGCCACCGCCCTGTGTGCCGTGTGTTTCAGGGGTTTCGTCCGGGTACTCCGGTTTCCTCCCCCAGTCTAAAGACGTGCGTTGTAGGCTAATCGGCATTTCAGTTCACAATTGTCCTTAGTGTGCGAATGGGTGTGTAAATATGTGTGATATGATGTTGATATGGAAAAAATGGGTGGATGACAAGATACCATGTTGGCGACACATCAAAATGGGGGACATGCCGACTTTAAGTCGAGTCACGTTCAAGAGCAGCGTTTGGTCTACAACGAGCAAATTGACTTCAAATGTCCAACACCGTTAAGTTACCGTCTGGCCCATAGCTTTAATTAAAAAAAATTCTTATTAAAAAACAGGGTGCTGTAACCACACATCTCAGTCCTTGACACTACAACATACCAGTGTGTTATTGCGTAGACGTTGTGAAGTAAATTTCTCCGATTCTTTGTTTGTATTTGTTCATGATCACTTGTGTGCAATAAATTCAATAATAAATTTGTGAAGCTTTTGCGTGTTTTTGTTATGGTTTGAGCAGAAACAATTTGCATATCCATTTCCATATCCACTTTATCCTGGGGGGGATGGGTTAAGTGGCTGGAAGTGGTTTTTGATATTTATAAGGGGTTCAGAAGTGTTTACAGAGATATGAGAGATTTTGTACGGGTGTAAAACACTTTATAGCGGCAGGATAAGTGCATTCAGATAGCGCAGAAGGAGTTGTAAATATAATAAAATAAAAACCGGTAGCTTGGCCAGAAAAATAATAAAAATGTACAGTATTTCCAAAGTACTTACACAGAACGTTTTGTGATGTTTGGTGTGGGTTAGTGAAGCTAAAACCAATCGCAGTGGCCATTTTGAAGCTGGTTTATACTCTACATCCAATACGTCAGGGGTTCACAAACTTTTTATGGGATGTCCAAGTGGACATTGAAATTCATTCAAATTCCAGATTTGTAATTAGCTTCGTTTCTCAGTACAGAACACTACAGACGAAGCTTTAGCTACCAGACACGTCTATATTTGAGATACTTCTTGTTGCTCTTAAAAGGGAAAATTTTGGTTTGTAAAGAGTTGGAATCCCTTTTTTCAAACAATTTCAATTCCAACAACGCACAGAGGAGTTTAAATAAATAAAGGAAGCTTTCTCGTCTTCGTCCCTGTACTCACCTTTCTGATACTGGAGCCAGAGCTGCTGCTGCACCTTCTTGCTGGGGAAGTAGATGTTACAGCTGAGCTCGGAGCCGTACAGAGCCTCGGAGACGTAATGGCTGCCGTACTGTTGGATGAAAGACAGCAGCTCGTCACGCGTGCTGTCTGCCGTCAGAGATTTCAGAACCTTAGAGAATCCTAAAGAGGGGGGGCGGGGTACACAAACCGGGAATCAGGAGACATGAAGCAGAGCTTTAGTGGATATTGATGGACAGAGATCTAGCGTTCAAAAGGAAGGAAAGGGGGAATAGGTTCATTATGGGTTCCGTGTATGGTTTAAATAATGTATTTACTTTTTTAATAATTCAAAGGGGAAAGACATGGTCCATGCATGTGTAATGCTATATTAATAATAATAATAATAATAATAATAATAATAATAATAATAATCAAAAGAAACTAATAAAAGAAATACAGCCTAAGTCAGAGCAATGTGTGTGTCCTATTGGTTTTATTTTTCTTTTATTTCATTTTATTTTTTTGTAAACCAATGGTCAAAATAACAACAACAACAACAACAACGAATAAATAAATAAATAAATAATCGAGGCTTGTATTGACTTCTTGTGTATTTTACCCCAGTGGAAACGGGGAGGTTTCCATGGTGGAAGTCACCTGCACGTTATGGAAGCACCTACATTAATATTTGACGTCCTCTGGGGACTGGATGTGCAGTGTGCCAAGACTGTGTACTAACACTCAAAGCTCTCCCACCATCTTGAAAGCCCGCTTTTAAGGCCCAGGATGTGCTTGTATAACTTTTATCGTATGCTGTCGATCAAAAATGGCCCTCGGCTAGACAGAGTTTGCAGGCAAGTGTAAAGCGCGAGGTTAAATACTGCATGAGACCCTGGAGTGACAAGCTTTGATCAGCGAGAGCACCGCTTTCCCACATGACTGTGAAGAATGACAGAAAGCATGGACAGTGCTAAAGCTCACACGGTCATAAATACACACCTCTGGGAACGGAAACTTGAGTTTCCACCTAACTGCTCAGAGCTAGCGCATCACCGCTAGTCACAGTGTATGATCAGGTGGTTACCTCAAAACACCATTAAAATGGAGTTGCAAGCTATTAACATTCACGCTATGCCCAAAAGTATGTGGACACCTGACCACCGCCCTCATATGAGCCCATTCCGACACTACGGGCATCAACACAGAGTTGGTCCCCCTTTGCTGTTATAATAGCCTCAACTCTTCTGGGAAGGCTTTCTGCTAGATTGTGGGGATTTGTGTTCATTCGTCTACAAGAGCATTAGTGAGGTCAGGCACGGATGTTGGGCGAGGAGCCCTGTGGTGCAGTCCTATCCATAGAGGCCCAAACTCGCAACTTACAGGACTTAAAGGATCTGCTGCTGACGTCTTGGTGCCAGAAACCACAGCACACCTTCAGAGGTCTTGTGGAGTCCATGCTTCCATGGGAGATATGTATATATGTATGTACATAGTACTTGACAACCTTTTCTGAATGTTCATGTTTCCCAGCAAAGCCCTGTAGTCGTTATTCCAATGTCTGTTCGTAAAATAATATCTCAGATCCCTGTAGAGGACACTATAACCAAAGCTGAGGCAGTGATGCAGTGTGAGATCCTCAGGAAGTGAACGCTCTTCCTGTATTAAGTGTCGGTCCCTCAGAGCCCAATTGTCTAAAACGGTCTCAGAGTTTGTCAGAGAACAAAGTGGCCTCCTTAGATACTTGTGTCAAAGTGTTTGACCTGCTCTGGTGGGAAAAGTTTGAAATATTTCAATATTTTAGTCTGAGTTGAAGATTTCCTTTAGCTAGTCGTTGGACGGTGTGAAAAATTCATGTCACTGGGTTCACCGTACAGCCTCAAATTTTTCAAAAATGATATATGGCATGCCAAATAAAGCTGCAACAACATGAAGAATTGTATTATTATAATAAGGAAACCTCTAGGTCTTTATTATATATATATATAAATACATATATATACATATTTAAAATTTTTTGTAATGACCATTCTAAGTCTTGTCCTCAGTACTTTATCAAAAGAAATGTAGAAATACCACATTCTCCGATTTGTGTCCTTTTATTAATTTTCCAACATCATCGATACTACTTTAGACCACAGTGCTGTTGAATTCTTGAATCTGATTGGCCCAGAAGCATCTTCAGGATAGAGGAGTTAATACTTCGTGGCTTCTCGGTAACATAACAACCTGCCATTGTTGTCTTATTGACGTCAAAAGAGAGATAAAAGAGAGGCTTGTGAGGGACGCTGGACTGTTTATAGCTGCTATAACGTAAGTGAGAACACGAACTCTTATCTTGTTTTGTGGACATTCGACATCAAATGTAACTATAAACACATCAAAAACATGTTTCGTCACTATTTAATAAATGAAACATTGTTAGTATTGAGGAATTGCTGTGCTATGAGAGGAATCAGACACTTTGGGATGTGCTGTTAAAGGAAAATCATCGATTTTGTGACGGTAACAGTAACTTCACTTCATCACACCATTCCTTTATTCCTCAAGATTTACTCCTTACATAATGCATGGGGAAAGTACATCATGAGCTCTTGTACCTGTAGACAGAGTGATGGCGCTGAGCTTGACCCTGTAGAGGTTGCTCCGGACTTGCCACTGTTGCACCATGGGATATCCCATCCCCTCACTGAACTGGGCGTCTCCTGTGGTACACAAAAACAACATCGTATAACACAGTGGAAAAAAAAAAAATTAACCCCAGAAATGATATGTATATTAATCTCTATAATTAACATGTGACCTTCAACAATTAAATCAAGTTGATTTTTTGCTCAATTGTTGACTCTTTGATTGCGTTTCCTAACAGCTGGTGATCATTATCTGCTAATAGTGGCACAGTTGGATTAATCCCTCACTTCATCTCTACTTAAAGAGAGCGTTGCGGTAGGGCTTTACTCCTTTGATCTGTCCAGATCTCTCACCTTGACCTCTCAACACTCAGCTCAGACAGATCCAGATCGTCATCGTTCATACTGATAACACCGTCGATGACATCACGCTCGTCATCTCACTCACGGATCGCTAGCTAGCCAAGCCGAGTCTCTGACGTAACCGCACTGTACAGCTGCATTCATTCTGGGACTCTGAGTCCAAAGTTTGCTCCGACGTCTCCACTACTTTTGTTCTGGATTTCTCATTAATGTTGCATTGAGTGAGAGAAGAAGCTATAGTGCGTTTACTTTTAGGAGCTAATCTGATCACTTAATGTGAAATAATGGAATATTTCCTTCTGTTAAACACCATCGTGACTGCGCTATCAATAACACTAAGAGTTTATTTATTTATTTATTTATTTAAAGGTTCACACAGAACTTCTTTTCTAAAAAAAAAAAAAAAAAAGGTTTAAAGTAGAACCTACTTACAAAGCTAGAACCACCCAAAGAACCGCAGAGGAACCCTTTTCTCTAAGAGCCCTTGAGTCATTCTCAGTGTGTGGTGGTTTACTCACATTTGATTTCGGAAAAAGCACACTTTCAGTGTTATGCAATCCTTTTAGTGTTGTCTTTTTGAAGTCTACAAAGGACGGAAGTGGAGGAAGAAAAGAAGAAGTGAACTCTGTTTGTGAGATTCGGGTCATGAGGAGGTGAGATATGAGAAGTGTGCAGGATGCTTGTGTGAGCATGGTTTCATATCATGGTGGGGACCAAATGTCCTGTCAAGGATAGGATATACCTGACACCTGACACTTTTGACCTTGTGGGGACATTTGGATGGTCCCCATGAGGAAAAATGCTTTTTTATTATGAAAAAAAAAAACTAAAAGAGCCAAAAGATTTCCTGTGTGTGTGTGTGTGTGTATATATGTATGTATATATGCGTGTAACACACCCATGAGGAGCTGTAGGTTAGGTAGAGGTTCTGACAGCACTCCTCTACACTGCTCTTCTACCGGCAGAGGGATGACCATCAGTCCATCAGCCAGCTGAGGAAAATCCTTAATGAAGTTGTTGTCCCTGTACGAGAGACGAGAGAAACACTGGACATTAACCTTTACGTTTATCTACAAAAAAAAATGAACTGTTAAAAAAGGAAATGAAGGTGTATCCTTCCACGTCAGTTGGGTTTGTACATTAGCAGGCCCTTTTTCATTTTTAGATTTTCGTCACACTTTCTGAAACATTTTCTTTCGATTTTTCAACAGGAAGGTGAAATACGAGAAGCAGAAGAGCGTGAACGCTTTTACATTTTGAAACGTAGCGCTCCAAATATCTTGATGGTAAAAATGAAATGAAGTTTCTTTCCCTCGTTCCAAAAACTGTCAAACAAACGTCTCATGACACAAAACATGACAGACCGAACCAAACAAAATGAGTGCATTAATGAATGTCTCTCTCTCTCTCTCTCTCTCTCTCTCTCTCTCTCTCTCTCAGTCTGTCTCTGTGTATCTTTCTCTTTTTCACTCTCTCCCACTTTCTCAGTCTCTCTCTCTCTCACTCACTCTCTCTTTTTCACTCTCTCCCACTCTCTCAGTCTCTCTCTCTCTCTTTTTCACTCTCTCCCACTCTCTCAGTCTCTCTCTCTCTCTCTTTTTCACTCTCTCCCACTCTCTCAGTCTCTCTCTCTCTCTTTTTCACTCTCTCCCACTCTCTCTCTCTCTTTTTCACTCTCTCCCACTCTCTCAGTCTCTCTCTCTCTCTTTTTCACTCTCTCCCACTCTCTCTCTTTTTCACTCTCTCCCACTCTCTCAGTCTCTCTCTCTCTCTCTTTTTCACTCTCTCCCAGTCTCTCTCTCTCTTTTTCACTCTCTCCCACTCTCTCAGTCTCCCTCTCTCTTTCACTCTCACCCACTCTCTCAGTCTCTCTCTCTCTCTTTCACTCTCTCCTAGTCTCTCTCTCTCTTTTTCACTCTCTCCCACTCTCTCAGTCTCTCTCTCTCTCTTTTTCACTCTCTCCCACTCTCTCAGTCTCTCTCTCTCTCTTTTTTTCACTCTCTCCCAGTCTCTCTCAGTCTGTCTGTCTGTCTGCCTGTCCATCTGACTGTCTCTCTGTCTCTTTCTTTTTTTCACTCTCTCCCACTTTCTCAGTCTCTCTCTCTCTCTCTCTCTCTCTCTCTCTCTCGCTCTCTCTCTTTTTCACTGTCTCCCACTCTCTCTCTCTCTTTTTCACTCTCTCCCACTCTCTCTCGGTCTGTCCATCTGACTGTCTCTCTGTCTCTTTCTCTTTTTCACTCTCTCTCACTCTCTCTCTCTCTCTTTCACTCTTTCCCACTCTCTCAGTCTCTCTCTCTCTCTCTCTCTCTCTCTCTCTCTCTCTCAGTCTCTCTCTCTCTCTCGCCCTTTCTCTCGAACCTTAAGGCTGCTTATCTCTTCATGCAGTTCCCAGGCTGCGTCCCAATCTCTGCTCCCTCCTCCCCTGCCCTTTGAGGTGCGACCACTCATCACTCAGAGGCCCAGTCAAATATGTCGAGACCACCTCTCTGAATTAGCACACACTCCGCACACACTCCGCACACACTCCGCACACACTCCGCATTGTGTGTGGTCAAAAAACTGAAAACCTAGCGGATGGTCATGTGTGCGATTGATAGAGGTGCTGGTTGGTTAAATAGCTAACTAATGTTAAAAAATAATAAATATTCTATATTTTCACCGCATTTTCCGACAGGACACGTACACAAACGGCAGCACTCAACCGTCTGACGGCGAACAAGAGAGCACGGCTGCGTCCCAAACCGCGTACTTACCTGCTATATAGTAGGAGAAATACACATAAAGAGACACTAATTTCCCTTCAGGAACTTTTTCTTTTGTGAATCTTTCTTCTACTTACACTTTCTGAAGCTGCACTTCAACTTTTACCAGACAATTTATTCAGAAGAGCAGTTTCAACATTGACTCGAGTAAAAGAATTTCAATACTTTTAGCACCTTTGCTTCAAAGCCAGCTTAAAAGTCTGGGGCACTCGAGAAAATAAAACTTCTTGACCCTCGGCTGCTCAGCTCCATGCTTGGATTGTGGCCTGAATTGCGTAGGGCTTAGTGTAAAAAATAAAATAAAATAAATAAAGGCACTATAACCAATCCTTGCTGTTATTCAGAACCAAAGACTTTTAAAATGTTAAAGCTCGCTTGCTCTCTCTCTCTCTCTCTCTCTCTCTCATCTTCTTCCTCTTGATCCATCCTGTCTGACGTTCAGTGGAAGAGAGCAGAAACCACAAGAGCCTGTTAGAGGCAATCAGGAGCTGCTTTAGTGGAAGAGCGCAGAGGAAAATTACAGCACAGAAACATAGAGAGAGAGAGAGAGAGAGAGAGAGAGAGAGAGAGAGAGAGAGAGAGAGAGAGCACTGTAAAAAGATTACTCGGCCGTACTCGCAGAAAAATATCGATTGCCAAATTTAATCGGGCCACGTCTGGCCCGGCTGGGAGGCCAGGAACGCTGACGAGTTCTCCCAAACCAAGGTCTGACTGTATGGATTTTTCTCCCACATAAAAGTTTGTCCTTGTCACTGAGCGTGAGCTCCTTAACGATTCCTCACTTTAGCCTGTTCTCCATCTTGGACCGAGGCCGTGAAATGGCCCTTTCATGAGATGGAGTGGCTTGAGTACAAGCAAGCTGGATGTTCATCAGTATTTCACACACTTCGTGTCCAGAACCGAAGATGAAGCAATCTTTGTTACTCTGGACCACTGGCTGTGACGCGTTTCTGGCTTTCTTTTCAAACATTCCTCACGTCTCGTAAGACATCCGGAGCTGTTCTGGGCCTGAGCCGGTAATCTCATGGATGTTCTACTACATTCAAGCTGCTTGTCATGTTACCAAGAAACCACAAAGTCTAACCTCCCTCATCCTGAAAACCTCAAGCTACACATCACTGACACTGACGGCTCCTTCCTTAAATGTTAAATAAACGTCTCCTTACAGAAAACGTCACCATATCGACAGTTCTACGTTCTTCTTTGTCGAATCGGAACAGGTTTGTGATCCAGTCTTAGATAACGCGGCTCGTCTGCCGTCCACGTCCGTGAGCCGTTACTATAGAAACGCTAACAGCTGTTATAGAAAACGAATCGACACCTTCTGACCAATCGGCTTTGAGAATTCAAGAGGTATAAGATACATTATAAATCGACAGTTGAATATAGTGTTAGCGAAGGAGTTAGCAAAGTATACACGGCTGTAATTTCACCATTCTGTCAGCGTGTTTATAAATAAATGTAAAAATAAATAAATAAATGTAAAAATAAATAAATAAATAAATAAAAAGTCCATCTTGAACATTCTGGGGAAAAAAAAAATAATTATTTGAAGAAACACCTCCTGCTGCTGGATTATGGATGACGAGGCTTTAGCTGTGACACCCATAGCAGCGACTGTCTCTCTTCTAAAGCGTCATGTTCTAAGCTGTCCCTTATTTTCATCTCCCACAATCCCCTGCAGGTTGCCTGTGTGATCTCTGGTTTACTATCATGTCTAGTTAGTCCTGCCTGTGGATTTACATCCCTCCCTTTGAGCGCGACCTGTTCACAACGTCTCGGAAAATGAGTCCAGGGATGCATCGGGTGAATTTTTTTTTTTTGGGGGGGGGGGGGGGGGGGTAAATAAAGAAGGAAAAAACATTTTAAAAAATGGATGAATAAAAAAATAAATAAATGAATAAATAAATAAATAAAGCCAGATTCTGGCTGTGATTCTGTCAGCTGTACGGACTGTAACAGGAAGTGTACAGTGTGTGTGTGTGTGTGTGTGTGTGTGTGTGTTTATCCATGTTTCATTCAGGGCTCCCGAGTCTTCATTATCCTCTTTGTCTGAACTATCCAGACGCTGGATGAAAATCCGATGCCGGATAGAACTTTCTGGAAAATAACTCGGATATAACAGATTAATCTACAGTTCACACGAGCCGAGGTCTGAACGTGAAGCTTCACGTAAGCAAACAGCTAAAGTACACACACTGTCCAGCTACGCAGTGCTTCTCATGCTCTATAGACCTTTGGAAGTAATATGTTTACTGACGATACAGTTCATACACACACACACACACACACACACGGATCACTCTCCATTTTATTTGCTCACCTCCTACCTTTATTTCATCACACACACATTGACCTAATGGTCTCCATCTCTCTCTCTCTATCTCTCTCGCTCTCTCTCTCTCCCAAGCATCTCACACACTCACCATGTGGAAGGTTTTAATGAGTCTCCCAATTAAACCGGTCACGTCTCTTTCTCTCTCTCTCTCTCTCTCTCTCTCTCTCTCTAGAGAAGCATGCACGCTGATCTACATAAATATCCTGCTCTATCTCTATCTCACACACACACACACACACACTCACTTAATTTTCTCTCATTTGTTCAAAATGATTCATGAATCGATGATTAATTATTAATCATTACTCTTCAGCTAACAATTACTAATCCTAAATACATTAATTATTACACGAATATTCACTCAAATCGTACTTTTAATATTTTATGTGTTGTTTTATAGTGCTGATTGGAGTAAAAAAAAAAAAAAAAAAGAATGGATAATTATAATAAAATAATAATGCACTCCATTAATATGGTGCTTTTATGAAGTAATGATACAAAATAAATAAATAAATAAATAAATAAATAAATAAATAAATACGTACATACATACATAAATAAATAGCGAGCCAGGCTAGCCATGCTAGGACTCTCAGCATGCATACTGATATTTCTATTCATCACTGTGTAATAATTTCTGATTAGAGTTAATAATAATGAATAATTATTATAATTCTAACTGGATGATAGGAATGAGATTAATAAGAAAACTGCTACTTATAAACAAACAAACATATTTGTCAAATCAAACACTGAGAATAATGACTTAATTGGCAAATGTACTGTAGTGAGTACGAAGCACATTCTGTCATGTGTAACAGTATGGAAAAATAGTGAAAGACAAACATTAATGACTTTTAGACCTATGAAACGGTGTTGTTTGTTCATTATTCTCTCAGAAGAGGGCGCTCTCTCTCTACACTGGATACCAAAACACTCCGACGGTCTTCCAGCTCATAGTTGAGCGAGTGTCGAGTATCCCAGTCTTTACTTTTACTGTATATATATATATCATATCATAAAAGTCCAGAACCTAACACCGCTGTATGTAAAGTTATTTCCCCAGCCGCTGAGTGCAAAAGTTTGCGCACCCCTAACTAAAGACACTGAAACCAATAAGATTTTAGCTTAGGTGTTATTAGTGTTCCTTCATTATGACTAGTAGCAAAAATGTGAAACAATAAGAATAGGATTTTTCAATGTAAGATACAGGTGGAATTTTGTGGAATTTGTGGTAATGGTCTGGCCTGATTCCACCTCCACCATATAGATGCTGTAATGCAGCACTTTCCAATAAAGAAATAAACTAAAGCAAAGGGGAGTGCAAACTTTTGAGCTTGATAATAAATGGAAAATAAACGCCAGTGCAAAGTTCTTCTCAATTTGCTCGTCTTCGCTCTCTGTCAACATCTTGTTTAAACATTTCTGTAGGTCAATATCTACGGTCCAAATGGCTCACTAACATGAAAATCAAAATCCAAAATTGTTTTCTCATAATGACTGAAAGCAGTGGGTTACATAACACATATAAAAGCTTTAACACTGACATATGTTTATATCAAGGTCGGCATTTATAGCCAATCGTTACACCCAAAGACAATTAACGCCGAACACCTTTTAACCAGTTTCGATCTGTAAAGACACATAAAAGACCCTGGTGCATTTTTCCCCACTGTATTTAATTCCTCAAAGATGCACTGAAACCCTGCTCTTTAACTGAAGTGAGCACTGTCATTGGCAAGTCCAAGACCAGGACTAGCTGAGATTGACTGAGTCAGACTCAGAGTCAAAATCAAGTCCATCAAATCCTGTTCAACCTCAACTAGCTGGCTGTTTTGCAGAAGGAGGGATTAGTTCTTGGCAAACATTGTGCACGAGAAAAGCAAATGAGCATTATTTTTACAAACTCTCGATTCGAGACCAGTGTCTAACACAAGTCCAGCTCTAAATGCCGCACCCAAGAACATTTTTTTATTGTCTCTCAACTTGGATTGATGTAAAGATAGTTTGGATGGGGATATCAGCTGGGGATATGGGTGACTGACAGGAGAGACGGATGGAGGAATTGATGGATGGATGGTTTAGTGGACAAATGGATGGCTGGATGAATGAATGAATGAGGAATTTATGGATGATATATAGATAGATGGATTAGTTTAATGATTGATGGATATATTTATAGGCAAAAGATTTACAGTATGGTTGAATAAGGTGATAGGATATAGGTGTGAATTGATGGATGGATGGATGGTTGGATAGGCTGTTGGGTGGATGGATGCAATCCTGAATAGAATAATTAATGGAAGTCTGGATAGATGGGTGGATGGATGGATGGATGGATGGATGGATGCATAGGCTGTTGGGTGGATGGATGCAATCCTGAATAGAATGATTAATGAAGTCTGGATGGATGGGTGGATGTATGGATAGGCTGTTGGGTGGATGGATGGATGGATGGATGGATGCATAAGCTGTTGGGTGGATAGATAGATGGATGGATGGATGGATGGATGAATGGATGCATAGGCTGTTGGGTGGATAGATGGATGGATGGATGGATGAATGGATGCATAGGCTGTTGGGTGGATAGATGGATGGATGGATGGATGGATGAATGGATGCATAGGCTGTTGGGTGGATGGATGCAATCCTGAGTAGAATGAGTGATGGAAGTCTGGATGGATGGATGGATGGATGTATGGATAGGCTGTTGGGTGGATGGATGGATGGATGGACGGATGGATGGATAGGCTGTTGGGTGGATGGATGGATGGATGGATGGATGGATGCATAGGCTGTTGGGTGGATGGATGCAATCCTGAATAGAATGAGTGATGGAAGTCTGGATGGATGGATGGATGGATGGATGGATAGGCTGTTGGGTGGATGGATGGATGGATGGACGGATGGATGGATAGGCTGTTGGGTGGATGGATGGATGGATGGATGGATGGATGCATAGGCTGTTGGGTGGATGGATGCAATCCTGAATAGAATGAGTGATGGAAGTCTGGATGGATGGGTGGATGTATGGATAGGTTGGGTATAAAGTGCATCAAGAACAGAAATCAGCAGAGAAACCGTCTCGAGCTCGGACTCGAGACTTCTAGCTCTACTTCCACTTTGTGCACTCTGTGAACTTTAAAGCCATGATATATGATGGACAGACACTGTGGGTGGATGTACTGTACATGATGGACATGATACAAATTCATGCAATCCAAAATGTAAAAGACCTGCAGGCCATATTTGATCCATGGACTTAGAAAACGCCAATAAACAATAAGCATGAAATTCTGATCTTAAGATACGTTTTACAGGAATTACGTTTCTATAAGACATGCGTTTTTCATTTTTCTTCCAAAAAACAATTGTGACTCATACCAATGTTAAGCACTAATAATGTACAAGTAAATATTATGACTGTTTAAGCATTTAACGTCTGCATGGATGAAGAAAAAAAAATCCAGCATTTTATTATGTGAATACTGAAACGTTTCCAAAATCTCTTCAGCCAATGATGAGAAGTTTCCAATTCCAACACACACACACAAGAATATTTTTATTGTCTCTTAACCTGCCTCATGTTGACACTCGAATATAATAATCCACCTTCGCATCTGCCCACTTTACATCTCATTTTTCTCCTGACTCAAAACGTGTTGAATATAAATATTCTGCAAAGCACAAGGAATTCATTCATATCTGCTCAGGTCTTCAAACGGTATCCTCGGATACGGCGTAGATTTTGCTAAGTGCGTCCTTCAGAATTGTTAGCGAGACAGGATTCGTAACCGCGACTCCTCGTTATAAATTCAAATACGCTTTCAGAACCGTGGCATGAACTTGCGTATTCGTTGTGTTGAAATATTGAACCCAGAGTCCTCCCACAGAATCCTACAAAACCAAAGCGCTCCGATTTGTCTCGTCCGTCCTCGGGGCTCTGACATCCTTGTCGTACGCGACGCGCTCTGTGTATAAGCACGATAAAAAAAAAATAGATGTTTGCTTACACATGCCTGGAAACTTGCTTCTGGGAATCTCAGTCCTGTCGTCCTGTACTGGCTGGGTCATTTTACAGAAATGAGGTCTCAGTGTGAAGTGTTCTACGAGCGACAGTGCTGTTATTAGGCCATGATTAGTCTGTACCATGAGCCAGGAGGAAAAGTTTTCCCTTGTGAAAAAAGTGATAAAGCGAGCGGTGGAGAAAACAGAAGTGGGTTAGTGAAAGTAATGATGAAATGGTGGCATGCAGATGAGCAGGATGGATGGATGAGTAGATGAATGGAAGGATGAATGGTTGGGTTAATACACTTGACTGGATATAACTCCATAATTTTATGGCTGATAGATGGATGGATGGATGGATGGATGGATGAGTTTACTGATGGATGAACAGGCAAAAGATCTATGGGTGAATAAGTGGAACAGTTTTACGGTGGATGAATGGATGAATAGCATGTTGGGTAGATGGATGCAACCCCTTGTATGAATGGAATTAGAAATGCATGTGTGGATGAATATAATGATGAATGGATAAATGGATGGATGGAGGGATAGATGGATAGTTAAATCAATGGGTGGGTGGATGTATGGATAATTTGGGTGGAAGTATCGCTTGGGCCTGTTAGGATAGATGGATGGATAAATTGATGAATGGATGGTTTGCTAGACCATGGATGGATACGTTTAATAATAGATGGATGGATGGATGGGTGGATTTATGGATGTATAGGCAAAATATATATGGTTGAATAAGGGGATAAGAGTTTTGTGGATGGATGAATGGATGGATGGATGGATGGACGAATAGGCTGTTGGGTGAATTGATGCAATCCTTTGTATAAATGGAATGACCCATGCATGTGTGGATTAATAGAATGATGCATGGAAGAATAGATGGATGGGTGGATGTACAGATTGGTTGGGTGGAAGGTTTTATCAACTGTGGAGCTGGGTGAATGAATGAATTGATGGATGTATGGATTGTTGGATAGATGTATGTATGGATGGATGGATTGTTAGATAGAGAGATTGGATGGATGTATTGTTGGATAGACGGATTGGATGGTTGGATGCAACCTTGGATTACTGGAATGAGAAACGCATGTATGGATGTGTCTGGGTGTGTGTATAGAAGGATGATGCATGAATGGATGGATGGATGGATGGATGGTTGGCTTAATGAATGGAAAGTTAAACTGACAGATGATTGGCAGAATAATACAGATGAATGAACAATTAGGATGGATGGATAGAAGAATGCAGGGTTAGAAATCTGCTTTTGACCATCAACATTCGCTTCCTGTTAGAGATGTCAACACTCTCATCTAATCACTCATTAAACTACCTATAATCCTGCCATTACTTTGTTAAACACTGACAGCTAGTTAATACCGGAGTGTTAATTAATTAGCACAGACTGCTGTTATTTGCCCTGCTGTTTTATTATAGGAGGCGAGCAGCTGTCAGTGTGAGAACGGCCTCTATCTTGTAGATGCAATGAAGTCTCACAGCTTCTGTCATCCCGCCTCTAACACACACACACACACTCGCTCCGTGACAGACACAGTGCGATTGGCGCGAAAGATACAACATGGCCCTTCATCGCTTTGACACCTCTCTATTGGCAGGAACATATCCAGTTGGTCGGCCATATTGCCGGAGACAAGCCGAGAATGAAATGTTCGCTTGCGCCTTTGACTCAAATTATCAGTCCTGTGTTGGATTGCCAAAGAGCAGATGGGTCTCTCCTCTCAACGAGTGTCTTTTTTTTCCCCGTAACAAATACACCGCTTGTGTATTTTAGATCCAAAGACCGGATAGCGGAGGTGCCGTTAATACCGACACACAGAGAAACACAGCTGTCTCGCACAACGTTAGCATGAAAAACAGGCCTTCCGAACAGCACTGAAGGTTTCCGAATGTATTTGAAATATTTGATTAGTTTCGAGCGTGTGTGTGTGCGTGAGAGAGAGAGAGAGAGAGAGAGAGAAAGGAAGGCTGAATGAGATAAATAAATAAATAAATAAATAAACTGTTTAAAAATGGCAAGATGCATCAAATAGGTTTAGCACTACAGCACTACAGATTAGCATAAAAAATATGTGTGCGTTTGTGTTTATGCCAGCACGTACAGTACATGCAGAGATGATATTCTGTCTGTAAACAAACTCGTTTCTAGACTAAACATACTCTCAGAGCGCTGACTCGTATTATAGACGAAATCAGACGAGGCTACGCTTACACAATAATTAAGCCCACATTCACGGGTGGACCGATCATAAATTCATTAGCCTACCCTGAAAACCCTGAAAGCTCCGATGTGCATTCCTGTCCCACTTCATGCCTGCCGGGACGTCCAAATAAATAAGCTTAAAAGCAACTACTGTCGAAATATCCTTCCTTTTCTCTGGTGATGAAACGTTACATCATATTTATCTTTAGCGGACATTTCAGCTGTAAGCTGCTGTGCTGTCCTCTCATCATGTACGCATGTTATTTGAATCTCAAGAGTCGGAGAAGATTTTTCTAACTGAGCCAAAATACATTATTTGCGTTTCCCAGGCACCCGGGCTACCAATTTATCCAGGTGTAGGTATACGGTGCACTTCGGTCTGCTGGGTATTGCGTAATATCATAAGATCTTGTTCTAAGCTTTGCTCTCTGATACAATTCAGACTTTCGGAGGTATAGCCAAGGGAGCGAAACGATCCCAGATTGTGTGTATAAAGTGATTCTAGTTGGCCAAAATGGCGGCCCCTATAACGCTACAACGTTTATTGTAGCTCCAGTGCGAAGCTAACGGCGCGAAATGACTAAGAGGTGACGATTTGAGAAATAAAAGTCCAATCCTACGAGGCATGAAAAGGACTTCAGTGACCCACAGGAAACATTTATGACCTCCATTTATTTTAATATCCAGGAAACCTCAGCTTCCTCTGGTGTCCAGCTATCAGTGCCCAAACCCATTACACGCTTTTCCTTTCAGAGCGATACCAGACGCAGCCCACGTCGGCCAGCGTTCCTGCCCGGCTATCTCTTTCTACCATCTCCACTCTTGTTTTGCCCTTGAAAGCGCAAGCTTCCTTCCATTCCCTGAGCCTTAAAGGCAGAGATTTATAAGAGCTGGCACGGGATACAGAGAGGCCAAATATGAGCAATAATCTCAGCAGCTTTAATATCTGTTGCTTGAAGAGTGCATGCGTAATGAGCAAGCGAGAGTCGCCGCTACAGTGTGATAAAGCTGCAATGTCACCCCGGAGTAGCACGGCGCAGCCAGCCAAGGAGCTCGCCCACTTTATCATGTTCATAAAGCACAACAAGGCCTGAATTATGAATTAAAGAGTTGTTAGGGCAGCGCCGGGGTGCCGTAATTTATACTCAGCTCAAACAATGGAGTGTTTACTTTAGCAGGCAAACACTTCGAGTGCGCAGTTTATCAAGGCACAATGGAATGTGAAAGTAAACAGATTAGACACTGATTAAGTGCTAGTCAAGCACTGCGAGGAGTTGGTTCTCAGATCGGGGTATTAGGATTTATAGCCGAGCACAGGGAGTCGATGCTGATTGACTTTGCTGCGTTTGTGCAAAGTTGCTGAGTGTGTTAGACTGGCATCGAGTTCTCAAATGCATTATGTATAGTATTTGATTCTCTAGCCGCTCACGCTCTTTTAAGGCAGATTATAATCGTTATATACAATATGCGTGGGCGTGAGATTATACATACCCGGCTTTACACTGAACAATTCTTCTGTCAGTGTCAAAACGTTTTCGCCGTAGCATGATGCTCAACTCACGGTCGTGGCGACGGCGAAACTTAACCGTACGGGCTAACGGTTAGAAAATCTATCCGTATTGCGGATGGGACACGTTCTACGCGGATGACGCTGGTTGAGGACGTTCACATAAACGTACACTACACACTGTCTTTACTAGCTAGCTGCAGTGCTAGTACAGGGTCAGGACCGTCACGTAGAATGTCACTTATGGCACTGAACTATCTGGAACCAACGAAGACACTATAACGATCAATTTACACTAACGATTTGGCTTCAGTGTTCTGTATATTTTATTTATTTATTTATTTATTACCCGTTTCTACTTTTTTTTTTTTGCAACGGATGTTTTAGCGACTAGCTAATTCCAAGGATGATGTACTAGGTTAAGTTGCTAGCTGACTAGCTAGCTAGCTAGTTCAAGTGGCTTAATAGTCGGATGTCGTCAGAGCAGCATTTGATGTTGAAAATGATGTCAAAATTCTTTGCTATTCTGTTAGCTAGCTAGCTGATTGCAGCGCTAGTACGGGATCAGGACGAACGCCTAAAAACACTGGGTTTCTTTTGCTTCAGTTTTTTTTTTTTTGCTCCCACTAGAACTGTACTTCTAATAACGTAATAAAATTGCTAATTAGCTCGGGTCAGGTCTATTAATTCGTACAGCACATTATTAAATAATACATCGCACGTTTACAGACGAGGCACGGAAGTTTGTCTCGCTCTCTTTGATCATTTTTCTCTCTCTCTTTTGAGACATAGCTCATTTGTCAGAATGTAATGGCACCATGGGGTGCAAATGAAAAATAACAGAACAATTAAAAAGACCTTGAATGTGTTTGGAGAATACGAACACGAGCCGAGTCCTCTACACTAATGACTCCGACATGTTCTAATAATATATTCACTCGTTTGCAGGCACCGTACATTTCTCTTAATATCTTACGCCATTCTTTTTTCTTTTTCTTTTTTTACTTTAACCGAAATATTCCTTATATCTTCTTTCAGTCTTTCCTCATTTCTCTCTCCTCCACTTTCACCTCAAGATCTCATCCTCTATTCTTTCCTTCACTCGTCTGTCCATTCACAGCTGGTAAAGTGGCCAGCCATTAGGGTCAGGCGTGACTGACCCAATCTCAACGTCCATCCAGAACGTTTATTACACTAAAAAGTAACGTCCAACGATCTCATCTCACCGTTAACCAGCTGCTGGGGCGATCATGGAGGCCAAGCACGATACGCTAGCTTGTAAACACGGCTGCTGAAAGACGAGCCGTGATTTAAAAGAGTCCACCGTATAAAGTGTTGCTGACGGGAACCGGTTGTTCGGGTACCGTTGCGCAGTTCCCAGTAGAGGACTGTAAGCTCTTTGTTGTGTCTCGTAGAAAGAATGAACTGCGTGACGCGGTGTGTAAATGAGGGTTTTACACGTGCGGTTGGTTCTTGAAAGCCGTGACAAGAAGGGAAGAAGGACTTGTGATACGACGCCAATTAAAGGCTGTGAAATGCATCAAAATATGAATGCAGAATAGAAATAGTGCATAAGGCATGTCTGAATAAAACCCCTTTTCACAGTTTATATAAATGCATTACTGCGAACGATTTCAAATCTGAAACAAACCTCTGGCAGACATAGACGTCCGCAAATTTAACACCCGCTTTTCATTCGTTTTACTTTGCGCCATTCAGGAAGTGACTTTCAGGATTAGTAAAACCCTTTCCTGCTACGAAATGAATCATGATTGCATTGTTAATCTGTTTATGTTAAAGATGTGATCCTGCATAGGGTATGGCGTGTCATTTGTTAAAATGACACGCCATTTTGAAAAGTTGAATAATCGCTGTGGTATAAGACGGATAAACACTCCGGGACGAGCCGTTTTAGGAGGTTGTACCTCATCACGTCATCACACCACCTCATTTTTGATTATTCTCCTATAACTGCACAACATGGCGTGCTGTCTTTACTCCCTACTTACATCTGACATTTAAATGTTTACGATAATATGTCTAAGTCTAATGAAGCCTGTGATTTCTAAATGCTTATTGCTTAATAAAACAACAACGATAACAATAAACAGTATGTTTAAGCCATACTTCATTTTCAGATTTATTTTATATCGCTCATAATCGGCTTCGCTATATACATCACGTTTTGCACCGAACCGTCCGTCTTGCATTTGCCGAACGTCGTCTCGTTCCTTTGTTCCTGTTTTCCTCCGCCTAGTTTTCATAGTTCATGCTTTATGTGTTTAATGCTTGCGTTTATGCTTGTACTTTTGTTTTGTTCAATTAAACCTGCACTGGCATCCAACTCGCCCGACGTGTCGTGACAAAACGGTACGTAAACGCGTCTGGCCATAATGAATAGAGTGCTCTAGATGTTGTCGTGCTGCTAAATAGAATTTATATCACGAGCCAGAACTTTAATGGGGCATAATGGATCTCAGCAAATGAACCTTTAGTTCATCAAAATAAAAAATAAAAAGCTTGATAACCAGACAGACAGAGAGGTTGTTGTGTCTGGCAGCTTAATACACAAAACAAACAAACAAACAAACACACTTTTCTCTCCCCCGAAGTCTCGTTGCGAAACACGTTATCAGTGCTGATGAATGAAGATGGCTACGACGTGGCCCGAAGGCCCTCACGCTGAGCGCAATACTTGTTCTGTTTTGCATGGACAAATTTGATAAAAATTACATTCGCGCATCTGTGTGTCACTGACTGGAATGAATGCTCTAATTAAATGTGATTTCACTTCTATTATATCGAGGTAGACCGCAGAGAGCTGATAGCGAATGCCAAGAGCTGCGACCTTGGATATTATCAACTGAGACACACGCCGAAGTAGAGAGAGAGACAGAAAACAACAGGTGACTTAATAGATAAAGAGAGAGAGCAAGAGAGAGAGAGAGAGAGAGAGACGAAAGGGAAACAGGTGGTATGGCAGAAATTTTCATTTTCCTAGGGGGTACTGAACTCAGTTTAGCATTCACAGAATTCACAGTAAATTAAAAATATCTCTTTTTTTTGTTTGTTTGTTTGTTTATTTATTTCTACGCTGCAATCATCACTCGTGCAGAAACGGAAGTGCTTAATTGCTAAACCGAGTGGAATAACGATCTGAATGAAACGGATATAAATTTGCACATTGGAGTCCCGATAGACGATGTAGAATGCATACGTCTGTTTCGTAATGACCAATTAATTAAAAATAAGAGTCTCCATGCACGGCAAGAAATAATCGCAGACTAGCTAAATAATTATACAGCATACAGTATTAACGGGAAGGAAAACTGAATAGGAACGAACTCTTTGACTGAATAAAGCCGGGGTTTTTATCGGTGTTTCGGCTTGAAGTGAAAAACTATTATAAGTGGAATCTATTCTAATGTCTGTAATACGTGTGAAGATTTGACATCGTATCATGCCGTTGTGGTTCATTTGAGAACTTTGGTAAACTTTGGTAAACTTTTGGTAGACTTTTTCGTCGTTATGTTCGCATGTTAATATGCTGATTTAGTTTCAGCCATGCTCGCACAAAAAAAAGAAGGGAACGACAGCTACGAATGACAAAATGGTGACTAAACGGTGAAACAGCACCTCCTGTGTATGATGTGTGTATTGCTAAAACTACCAGTAATGTAGCGCAGCCATTGCAGCTACCATAGACACGCTCTAACTTCTTCCTCCATTACTTTTGTCCGATTTGAATGACTAGCATTACCCGATCTGTCTCGACCTTTGGATTGCTTTTTTTGAATAACGTTGAAGTCTGGATTCTGATCGGTAAGAGATTAACGTTCTCTAACAACAACTCTGACAGTCATGTGACAGCAAGTCAAAGGGTTATATTAAAGCGCTCGTTCTATTATGTGATCGTATCTCGATTTCATGGAGATGCCAGTGATCCTGATCTTTTCTGCTCTCCGGACCTGCCTGATCCATCCTGATGCCCTACTTCTGATGGAGCTCTCATCAACTGGACTCAGCCTGGAGATCGCTGAGGACGGTACCGCTTGAAGTACCATGGAAACGGTTTTGGACCTCAAATCCACATGGACGTTCTCGCTGTGGTTGCTGGGACTACGGTTGCTGCGATGGCGTCAGGACTGCGATTACCACGTGCACTCTTACACTCGGGTCTCCTTTAGTGAACCGTGGACTAGTTCAACAAACAGACTTCATATAAAAACCATAATGATCTTTCTTTTACTTTCACACTATCCGTCGTTACCCAGATGAGGACGGGTTCCCTTCTGAGTCCGGTTCCTCTCAAGGTTCTTCCTTGTATCATCTCAGGGAGTTTTTCCCTCACCACCGTCACCACCGTCTCGCCCAATAGGGATAAATTCACACACTTAAAATCTCTACCCTGTGTTTATACGTTTCTGTAAAGCTGCTTTGAGACAACGTCCACAGCACTACCTGTACTATAAACAGATAAGCTGGTTTGAGAAATTTCAGGGTGGAAAGAGTAACTCCACATCATCACACCACGCTCTCGCTGGTTAGTTTCCTATAACAGCATGCCCCCGAGTCTTTTAGAGCTATATACAGTGTGTGCCTTGATTCAGTTTAACTTAAACGCCACGTTCTCATTTCGTTTTCCAGTCTCATATCGATTCAACGCTTCCTCCAGGCTTGTATTTTTCTTCCCTGCTGCATAAGCCAGCAGTCTAATTACACCCTGCCTCCCGTCGCTGTCACGTTTATAACTGAATTTAGCCACGTCGCAGTCCTTCAGGCACTGAAAAAGTTCCTCAATCATGCAGAAAGCCCACACGAAACGACACTGCAGCATATGAAAACGATTAACGGGTCAGAGTAATTGGCACACATCGGTGCGAGTTAAAGATTCGCAGCATGAGCGGACGGTCAGCGTGTGTGGGTGGAGAGCGGATGCTTAGTAAAAATGCTCTTTTTAAATGAATTTTGTTCATTTTCCAAAAATCCAGGCTAACTGTTTGAAAAATATCGCTCCCCCCCCCCTCCCCCCCCCGTTCGTAGGGTTAGCTAAGATCAGGATCGACTACATGGCAAACTTTAAAGTTTGGCACTAAATGTGAAGAAAATAAGAGTAATGGACGGATATAAAATGAAGATTGATTCGTTTGATTAATGTCAGTCATAAATATTGTAATTGTTAATTAATAGTCATGCACCATTTCGTCCTCCATGGAGGGACTTAGGTCCACATGCTAGTGCTCTCTGATGCTTCGGCATTCAATCTGCACTAATCCCTCCACGTCTGACCACAGCAACATGAACACACACACACACACACACACACACACACAGTCTGGTCTCAGCAGTACTACAGTTTTCATTTGACTTTGACCTTAAACTAACTTCCTCTGGAGAATATACTTTGGTGAGACTTCAGTGTACACGTCTATCTAATATTTCCTATGATAAGATCACGATAAACCAAATATATGATGATTAAACCTATTTGTAGACACTGTAAGATTAAGAATTAAGATTAAGATCAATTTTATCGATCCCACACTGGGGGAAATTCCCTCGTTACAGCAGCTCAATTACACAAAAAAACAGATAAGAAAGAATACACATTAAATAGGAATAGAATTTTAAAAAAATGTCGAATATATGTATATATATATACACACAAGAGGAATAGAAAAATAAGAATAAAAGTAGTAGGTGATGAGTAACACCTTGTTTATATACATAAATGGATTATTGCACAGTTAACAATAGACGGTGAGCAAGAAATAATAATAAATGAATACATGTTCATATTGCAGAATTATTGTGAATGTGTGTGTGTGTGTGTATATATATATATATATATATATATATATATATATATATATATATATATATATATATATAAAACTCTATAACTCTATATTACTTTATAAATAGTTTATCACCAAAAGAGTTAATGAAAGCGTGACCAAGGATTGTAACCCTCGGGTAATTTTCAACCAACTCGAAAATCCTCGAGACTTTTTTTTTACCTTTAACGAAAAACAACAAACTAACCGCATTCATTTTCATACTGAAATCTGATTGGCTCTTATCCCATCGTGTGACGTATGTAATAACTTTTCAGCACTATCTCAACATTTTAAATGAGGTTTAATGCTCTGTCTTTTTTATTCATTTTTTCCTCCAGGCCCCAAATCACCCGATTTCGGTTTGAAACGTTTCACAACACCCGCCGATGATCCGTTTGTTAATATTAACGTGAAAGCGCTGTTTTTTTTAAAAAAATATATATATCCGGCAACGTCTACGACGAAAACGCAAGCTCCGAGTGTGATTTAGGTGACCGCAGTGTTTGTCATGTGAATCTGCAACATATGCGCTGATCTGAAACGGTCAAACCGACATGCACATGCGCTAATTTATTCAAATTAAACACACCACGTTTAATTTATGCGGCACGTGCTCATTTTGATTTCCAGTCCCGTAATGATTCAGTGCTTCCTAGAGGACTTTTTTTTTTAAATTTATTATCAGCCGGCTGCATAAGCCTTTGCTTACGACCAACAGTCTAATTACACACAACACCCACAGCATCCCCGACTGTGTGTGTGTGTGTGTGTGTGTTGGGAATTAAATCAGACTCAGACCAGCATTTCTGCTGCTTTGGCTGTGGACTAAAATCCAGTCCTTGAGGAGTTCTCTCCTGGCTGGTGTGTGATTATAAAAAAAAAAAAAGGCCTTGGGAGCAGAATAGACTCACAGGGAATGCAGGGAAGCTGTCCATGAAGCTACTAATACGATCTCACCTGCTTCTGCCATCGTCTCCTTGAGCAAAACACTTAACCGGGCCTTGCTCCAGAGAAACTGTCCGTATAAAAGGAGGGCAATAAATAAATCAGTGTCCCGGTGGGGTGAAACCCATCACTGTAGTGAGGTAAATACCGCGCTCATGGCAGAAAATTTGTAACAGTGGACGGGGAGATCTCAGGAGTTTAAGAATCCTTAAACGTAATAAAACATTTAGAATTTATTCAATTATTTATTTATTTTTTTTTATGACGAGATCCTTTCGGGAACGAAACGCTGAAAGTCTCAGGTGTCAGCCGAGCTTTTGCTACGATCGACGGTGGTGTTGTGATCACAGGAGCTAGCTCGCTTCACGGACGTTCCACAACATTAGATAGAGCTACGATCAGATAAAAATCGCAACCCATTCTTTTAAAAAAAAATAATAAAAATAACGTAACGGGACGTCGTGTGTTATTCGCGGAATAAAACAGTTCGAGACGCGCCCTTATGGGAAAATGATTAACGTTAAGGCATCATCGAGTTGACGATTTTCCCGATCACAGCCCGACATAACATTCCCGTACATGATAACCTAAGAGCTAACGGGTATCTGTATGCAAATACGGGCCATGTTAATTTGCATATTCATAACATTTTGTCAAGGTCAAAATATTAGTGATTCTATCTCTTTCTCGGTTGACGTTTTCGCGGTAATATGCCACGTCACGTGATCAATTCCAGTGCTCTCAGGCTTTCACTGGATAAATACGTGTAAATAAATAAATAAATAAATGGTTTTAGTTCTAGGAGAAAGTGTTTCGCTTGAGCGCGCTAACCAGACCTCCCTCGTCCTCGGCACTGTGTCGAGATATTCTGAAAACTTTCTAGTTAATATTATTGTCTCAGGCTGCTCTCTCTCTCTCTCTCTCTCTCTCTCTCTTTCTCTACTTGGCACTACTTCACCAACTTTCCTCTGGCTCTGCTCATCATGCAATTAAACCATGTACAGTACTTATTAACCATTCATAATGCGTAATACACCCTACTCTAAAGTGTAACGCATTAGCATAAACAATCATAACAATACCTATAGCGCCTTATATCTTTATTACCATAGATTTTAAACGCTACGGAATCTACGTGCGTCGACCATACTCTGTATTCTGCCGTTTTTAGCTAGAAATGCTAATAGGAGGTGTTATTTTTCGCTCACGCTTTTCTGAACATGTCGTCAAATTCGCAGGTGTTTTGACACACAGAACGTTAACCGCTGCCTCTCTTTACTGGATTCATGGCCTACAGACATCTTCCGAACATCTGCATACTACAACAATACGACCGAGCGATTTCGCTAATCCCGTTATATTAATCTCTCCAAACGTCATTAACGCATCCTAAAGAAAACATCCGGACATTTCTGTACACTGTACATTTCGGATGGCTAATTTGTGCGAAATCCAGATGTGTCAGACATTTAGGACGAGGTTTTTTTGGGTTGTTTTTTTCTTCTTCTTCTTCTTCTATTCAGAGATGTTTAAGTGCAGCGAAAGAAAAGAAAGAACGAAAGAAAAGAAAAACCTGTCTGCGTTTGTCGTTAGCCGGACCGTTAGACCGGATAGTTCCTTTCTGAGTTGTATTCTGAGGTGTTATTTCATTTTGAAAGAGAGAGTGCTATTCGGCAGGCTCTTTTTTTTTTTCCTCGTGTCATGTCTTTGCTGTGAGAAAAGCGTGTACTCGAGTGCATATTGAGCACCGAGGCTCGTCTATGTCTCCTCATGTCGTCTTGAAGATCAGTTTCAGATTGGACCGAACCCGTCCAGGGACACGAGTCATCATTGCTTGATGGATGACACTCATCTTTCCTGATTTTTTCCATGTCCCTGAAAAGGGCAAAGTGAGCTCCATGGAAGGGAAATGATGCTCCCTCACAGGTCCAGTCAATAAGGATCAGTCGTTCATCAAACCACGAGCGCAGCGTCGAGAAATAAAATCCCCCAGCTGTGAGGTTCTTCAACATTTCTTATAGCTACAGAAGCCCTGAATGGTGAGATTTATTTATTTATTTATTTATTTATTTTTTTAAAAAGGAAAAAAAGTATTAGGAACACCTGTACATTCAACCAGCCAATCATGTGGCCGCAGAGCAATGCGATAAATAAATAAATAAATAAATAAACCCCGCAGATACAGGTCCACAGCCTCAGTTAATGTTCACATCAAACGTCAGAATGGGAATTTTCTCGTGGCGTGGTTGTTGGTATCAGATGGGCTGGTTTTGAGTATTTCAGAAAGTGCTGATCTCCTGGGATTTTCACACACAACCGTTTCTAGAGTGTACACGGAATGCCGCGGAAAACAAAAAACATCGAACGGGCGACAGTTTCCGTAAGTGGAAACGCCTTGCCGATGAGAGAGGGCCGATGGAAATGGCTGGATCGCTTCGATCTAGCGGGAAGGACACTTCAAAGCAACTCAAACAGTCACGCTTTACAACCGTGGTGAGCAGAAAAGCATCTCAGCATGCATAAAACATTGAACCTCGAGGTGGATGAGCTACAACAGCAGAAGATCGCATCAGGTTCCAGTCCTGTCGGCCAAGAACAGGAATCTAAGGCTATCACGGGCACAGACTCAGCCAAAACTGGACAGTTGAAGATTTCCAGTCTTGGAGGGATTAAAATTTATTGGAAGCTGACTGGCTAATAATTAACAAGTTCTCTCAACTTTGGCCACAAGGGACTCCTTAACATTTTTACAAAACAGAAAGAAAAAAAAAACAAATCAAAGGAGCTAAATTTGAACAATTTGCAAAGACAAGATCCTGAAGCTTTTGGCCAGAAAAGTGTACAGAAAAGTGTCTTTCCGGTGAAAGAGGAGGTCGTGACACACTTTTAGTGTGTTTTTCATCCGGAACGAAACGTATATACACAGAAAAGCCAATTTCAATTTATAAAGATCCTGAAGCTTATAGCCAGAAAAGGGTACAAACGATATCTCGGCAAAAGACGAGGCTGTGACGGTTCTAGACGTTTCTAGGGTTAAACATGCTCTATCGCAGTGTGTTTCTCCACCAACTTCATGGCCTACATTTAGCTCCAAACTTCCAGACAAACATCTCCATAATACAACAGAATGCATTCTGTAATCCCGCAACGTTCATCTTTCTCCACACTGAAGCCCGGGTTATTAATAAACCCGAACAAAACAACCAAACGTGTCGAGCTTTCTGATGAGAATGCAGTGCTTCGACGTTGCCGGTGCAATCTGTCCAAATAAAAAGCAGAAAGAGCCGTGATCTGTTCAAATGAGAAATGAAACTGTGACAGATGTGTGTCGGGGTGTGCATGTGTGTGTGTGTGTGTGTGTGTGTGTGTGTGTGTGTGTGTCTGGACCAAGGTTGAAGACTCACTGGAAATAACTCGATAGCGTTTATCAGCGCGTGAGTCGGCGAGGACGGCCCGCCTGGGACGATAACGAATGTACCAGGGTCAGGTCCACTTTCGCTGACAATTTAAAGAGTGCGAAGCGACAAAGTGCTGTGTGTCGCAAGTCCCGAGGACTTCAACAACCTCCGAAACCTTTCTCAGTGTTTATACCCTGTCCGTTGCCTTAATTAGAGCGATCTGAGAACCCGAGAACCTGAAACTCGGAGTTCTAATCATTGACGGAACTGTATATTTAGCATCAACAGCATTTATTCTTTCTGGATTATTCCTTTAAACGGTTTCTTTACTTGCTTAATTTCCTGGGTTTCTTTCGGGACGAATCATTTTGTAGATAATCCAAGCTAATCACCTGGCATTTGAAGAGCGCTAAATAGCTCAATCTATTACTAGTTTCATTCTAGACTGCTTAGAAAATGGCGTTCTCGTGAGGAATGCGGTGTGTTTACTTTCGCTCGGCTTCATGCCTCGTGCTCTCTCGTTCAACGTGAAATTGAAAGGCAAATGTTTTAGCTGAGTCCAAGCACATTCTGAAACATATTGAGCTTCATGGCCGTGCTTTATCAGGTCTCTAATGACCAAGGTACTTCTAATATGCACAGGTTAATCGATGTGATTCATCCAGAAAGCTACCTGTATTAGCAATATTACTAGCCCAAGCTAGCGCCGATCTAGCCTTGAGTTATCCTTTATACTGTTTCCTTCTACGACCAGCACAATGTCACAGGAATTTACTGGTGCATTCTGATCTGTTTTGCTCTTAAGTTGTATTCTGTCCCTGGCTACAAGCACACACATCTTTAAAGCTTACAGTACGTTCAGTGACGTTATTAGCGAGAGTGTTTCATTCGACGAGTCTTGCATCCATGTCACCCGAACTCTGCTTATAATTCTTTTACGAGTTAATAATGGTGCTTTGTGAGCATTTTTATGGCTCATGAAGCGCTAATATTGTGCAGTAAATGAGTCTTTGATAACGTATAATCATGTGGTAACACTATCGTTATAATACCACGGGACGTACTGAACAACATTTCTAACTAATTATGCCCTGTGAATGATTATAAAGCAACTGTAGCGTTTATTAACAACCATGACAACATTTCAAAGGTCATTAAGTAAACCGAATGAGTTATATTCCTTGTTATGGGTAGATTTTACTGCAGTATTTATTTACAATTCATTCCAGATTCATCACATGAATGACAAAGACGCATATAAGCAGCGCCAATTAACCTCGGGACAGGAATCCAGCTCGATGTGTGTGGCCTTGTCATTTTTGGATGTGTTTATTTATTTATTTATTTACTTATTTAAAAAAATTTAAAAAAATGTGGCAAAACACACATCTATTAATTTATTGAATCCAGAAAAACGTGTTTGTAATGTAATGTTTTAAATGTAAAATGTTTTATAACTGTTAATTACTACATGTGCTTTGTAATGATTCACAGGAGATTATTTTTTAAAGCTCAACTTAAGACTTACTTTTTTAAAACTTGCATTTGACTGCTGTCTATTATTATTATTATTATTATTATTATTATTATTATTATTATTATTAATTCTACATAATAATTGGTTATAAATGTTGTGCTTTACATCACATCACATGGTATTATCATGAATAGTGAGACATGTGTTACAACATGATAATAAGCGATAAAAGAAATGATTTATAGCACTATTATATACAGCGTTATTAAAGCTTTATTAGTGTTTTATAGTATTATAATTTCCAATAAAGGCATTCCTTTATAATCATATTGAAGTAATTCCTTGCATGAAATTAGAGCTTTAAGAGGAGTTATTATTAGTATTATTAGATTTAAAAAAACATATATATATATATATATATATATATATATATATATATATATATATATATATATATATATATATATAAAAGAGGAATCAGTACCAACTTATGATGAATTATAAGTGCACTTATAATGTGTGTATATATATATATATATATATATATATATATATATATATATATATATAGAGAGAGAGAGAGAGAGAGAGAGAGAGAGAGAGAGAGAGAGAGAGAGAGAGAGAGAATATTCCATAAAACACATCTAAGAATATGGATGTATTATTTGCTTCAATACCAGCTTCCAGGACTAGCATGAATAAAACTAGCCGTTTCTTTTAACTGCTATTTAACTTGTCTCTGATTCATAGCTTTCTTTGCCTCCATAAAGCAGTATGGTTCCCAGGGATAATCACAGCCGCATCCACGCCAGTATCCAGCACATAAATGTCCAAACCGTACGACACAGTGAATAAATCCCAGTTCCGGATCTGAGCCAAAGCCAGACAGAAGCCGTCGGCGTGTCAGATTGTAGAGGTCTCAGATCACACGCAACATTCGTCTTGATTATCAGAGAGGCCGGAATGGCTTTTTAAAGGCTTAAGAGTGCTGGGATTGACTCTTACCCATAACATTTAGGACATTTACAGTTTAATTCACAGGCAGCGAATTCACTGCTTCCCATAACACAACGTGCCAAATTTCCCTCCATTCAGAATACCGATCGGACGGGATTACTGTAAAGAGCGGCAGAAGAAAATAAATAAATAAAGAAGTAAAACGCATTAAGTTTTACGTCCTGAATAGGCATTTTATAGCTATACAGTTTTATATTGCTTATATAGTTTTATGTCGTATGTTTTTTTTTTTTATATATATATATAATTGAGGTTTTATATTTTCCTATGAACACTTCCCGTTCGTAAAAGGTAACCGTCGATGCTGCGGTAATGAACGCAAGTTCTTTAACGCTTACCGGAAGGTCATCTGAAACACCTGACCCAGGTTGACCTCTTGCGTCTTGTTGTTGTAACCGTGCAGCATTTCGCTGAAGAGCGTGTCATTGAAGCGGGAGTCCTGTTTAGGGCACTTGGGGCCTTCGCAGTTATCAGCTAGGAGAAGGCAGGAGCGTCCGTCTGCTGCCAGCTTGTATTCCTGCACACACCTGAGTGCTCACACACACACACACACACACACACACACACACAAAGAAGCCAGATGCCTTGGTGAGTAGAGACATCCTGGCACACTGAAGAAGGACAGCGCAGTATGGGACTACAGATAAGATGTAATTTCGAATGTAGCTGCGAGCACCGATTGTCGAGTCTGAGCACAAAATGAAAGTCGCTTTTTTTAAGAGAACTCTGCGGAATTTGGAAAGTTCTCATTTCTCAGGAGGTAATAAACACAGTCATGAGGTGCGGATTTATACCGGGACGTAAACAGCCCTGCGGGTCTGAAGGGCTTAAGTGTTGTGTATGATTACATTTTTTTGTTCTGATATTAGTTTCGTGTAGGAGAGAGGAAACTCAGTGGGCTTTGTTTATCTACCACTGCTTATTAACATGGCGATGTACACTAGGTTTGTGTCATCTATGCTGCCTTCAAGTCCTCCTCATAAGTCTGTGCGTATGAGTTCAGAGGTCACGGTTATGACGTGATGTGTTTTCAAGTGGTCCAGTATTGGTATCGATACATTCCTACTTTGGATTATTATATCAAGTTATTATATCCACATTAAACGTGTACTCGTATCTCATATGTATGTGGCCTGGGAAGATGCATAAGTATATGCACCCCTGAAGTGTCTGGTCGTTCTCACCCGCAGAACATGAGCACATTGTTGGAAGTGGGATCGTCCGGCAGGGCCACGAGCTGCTGAAGACAAAGTTGCTCACAGCCACCGTTAAACCCGTCCGTACAGTCTGTACCCACGGAGTAGTCATAGCAACCTGATCCGTCCTTCATAGGCCGCAAGCCTTCGGGACACTGTAAAGAAATCAGAAACACAAAACGAAAAGACCATGGGTTACCATGAAGGGACCACAGGGTTAGAACGTATGATTGAGGGCATACAGTGCCATCAGGATGTTATTATAAGATGAACAAAAGAACAAGATAGAGTTACCACAGAAGCAAGAAGGACTGACCGTCAAGTGCATAATTATTGGCACCTTCGAGACGATGGACAAACGTTGTATGGAAAATATATTCAAATCATACAAATTTTTGACTCGAATGGAAGGCCTAGCATTTCTTTAACTCAAAACCAATCACATATGAGCTTGTTTTTTTTTTTTTTCTTCTTCCCCTCGCTCTGAAAATATATATCCAAATAATAGACACCCGTAAAAACGTCTACAATGACAAATTGAAGCCATGAAAGGAAAAATGCTTTCATTCTCCAGAAACCAAAAAACGATTGTCTAGACACCATAAAATCGTTTTTTTTTTTTTTAGCCTTCATCACGGGAGAAAACCAAAAAGCTTTCTTTCAACACAAAGGAGCCAGATTTGTATTGTACTGCACAATCATGGCCATGATAAAAAAATAAATAAAAAGGTTTCAAAATGTCTGAAACAGTTGAAAACGGTCGGGACTCATGCAGAGAGAAAAGATTAAAAAAAAAAAAAAAGCCAACAAAAGCACACGCGACGATCGTGGTTTGGTTCGGCAGCGTCCCTGTACGATCGAGATTAAAATATCACTTGGATGGGTTTTCTTTTTATACATTCGTTTCGCTCATGTTAATGAAAGCTGCCTAAACATATGAAGCTCACGTATGTCTATTCTCCAGCTTTAAATGTATTGTACTCCCTCCCAAGGTTTAGTATTTTTGGCACACGGAGTTGCATTCAGAGACGTGTTATGCGTGTAGTGAGGATTTAATACCGAAATTTTACACATCAATATTCCGACATCAGAAATATCTATTAACCTGAGCGCTGTGTAGAAGTGGGATCCATTGAAAGTGCATGGAAATGCTCAAAAGGGCATCAGAGGACCATTTAATTGGAGGGATTAATATTTATGGACATTATAAATGAAACAAAAATGATCTGTAAGCGTGGCAGATGAGTGCTTGGTCAGCTTATCCTTCAAACCACAAAAATAGACAAAAAGCACTAGTATTATTTTATTCATTCAACAACTCGAATAGCAAATAACAGGAATAAAAAAAAAAAACAACTTATATCCCGAACATACAATACAATACGTGCAAAATATTCGGGTGTGTTCGCTTATAAAAAAAAAGAAGTGCTATTTTCTATAAGACGGCCGTATCTCCGACTATCTCCGCCCGCTCACAGGCTCGTAAAACACTTCTATGACATGGATTTAAAAAGAACGTACAAGGAGATCCAGTGAATTATTCCATCCGAGCTTTATTAATTGACCTAAAACGAAATTCCTTCTCGCAATGATAGCTGCAGGAGTTTCACCAGGTGTAAGTTACGAAACGCCGCCAGCCCCTACCGTGATTAAAAACTTCGGCGCGAACAAACTTCTGGCTTCAGTGATACGATGACACCTCTGGGATCTTTCTCCAGCACATCTTAAAGTACTCATACAGTGTTGCTTCTTTTCTCTCCGAACGTTTATGACTGCTAATTAACGAGCGCGTGAACGTCACCGAACGCTCTCAGACGTGCTGCCAAAAGAGTTAACGCATCAACGCACTTACCGTACATGTCATGAGATATGTGTTGCAAAGTGAAAATGTGCAGGAACGTGAGATCGCAGAACCCGAATGCTTGTCGAATCATATGTACAACTAGCTTGTGTCGACTATTTGATCAATTAAACGCATCATATAAGCAACAGGAAGTCACTTTTGAGGTGTATAATTTCTGACTGCACACATTTAGTACTCAAAACTAAATCTAGAACCCTTTTACGGATTTTCAGTTGTCCGTCTGGGAGAACCTTTAAAGTTTCCACCTTTTAATTTAATGAATCAATGAGTCGATCGAATCAGTGAGTCGACTGAATCGATGAATCGATTAGTAAGATTTAAATTCAAGGCACAGATGTACTGCAGAAGCCACAGCAGAGTTAGATTAACTCTCAGGCATACAGATTTCCTTCCATATAAGAACTTCGCATACGAACAGGTTTTGTGAGTAGTCTTACCCGAGGCTGGGATTTTATTTATTTATTTATGTAAGGAAGTCTGGGACAACTAATTGATCCAGATTGTAAAGAACCCCCCAAAGAGCGAATCACATACAGCTAATCATTTGTGTCTCAATGTGTTTAATCTCTGCTTGGTTCCTTCAGGTATTCATATTCCACCCGGTTCTCCCTGAAGCATCTCTCTGTTATTATACATGGGTGTCTTGATAGCAAATAAAACACAGGCAAACGAAATGACGGGAGAAGTACTCCGCAGTCTGCAGCCTTCATGGGCAATTACACATTCATCACCTGATTTCTCTCAGAAGAGCGAAGTCAACGATGGGAATGAGTTATGAGCCATTATGTTCATGCTGAAATGGAACGCGAGCATATTTTCACGCTCAGGTGCTAATATACTGCACTTGGTGTCAACACATGAATACGAATTGCTGGGATGGAAATTGCATTTCGCCCAAAAAAAAAAAAAAAAAAAAAATTGCAAAACAAAACAATTACACACCGAAAAAGAAAGCACGAATCGCATACAAGTCAGGTTGGAATTCATCTCCTATTAATTTCGCTATTAATTTTGCGGATGAGCTGCACGGCATGTGGGGGCGAAAAAAAAGACAGAAAGATCGCATAAATTTGGATGACAACATGAAAGTCTGCACCATCCACGGGATGGAATAAAATGATGTTTCCGCCACCGTGTTGTTTTGTTTTGAGTTCATTTCACGTGCTTTTATTTCTGTTCGAATCCTGTCAACCGGTCAACTACCCTAAAGTGTTCACCTGTTCTGTGTCTCTATCGGTCTCTATCTTTCTGCAATGTTGTTTCTGGCCCTCCTTGCAAAGCCGTATCATCCTCTTTGTCTTCTAATTCTTGTTCGTTGCTTATATGTCACCTCGTTGCGACCCTCATCTTAATGTTCTCGCATTATCTGGCTTTAATAAGCTTACGGTACATAGGTGTGTCCTCCCATCAATCTCTCCCAAGCCTCGAGTATAAATATAGCCATATTAACGTTGTAAAGCTAACCCTTGAGTTGTAAGTTGCTAACTGATTACAATGATTTTATGGTTTGAAGACTGCATACAAAGAGAATGATTAATATTATAAAGCAAGTGTTAGTGGAAATCCGATGCTTTTCAACCAACTCAGTCCACCAGTATGAGCTGACTCTTTGGACTCCAAAACGACTCGCTGTTGCCGTTCTTTGCCTATCTAAGACTTAAATTGTTCAGTCAAATTTAACAATAGCCTCTGTGAAAAAAAAAATATATATATATATATATTTGAAGTAAGTCTTCTTTTGGTTTTTCTTCTGGAGAAAAGATCTATGTGGAACCCTGAAAGAAAGTGTTGGGTTTCCTATAGCCTCCTACAGAAAGGGGGATTTAAAAAAAAATAAATAAATAAAAAAGAAAAGCTAAGAACCCTTAATTACCCAATGATGTCGTAAAGAACCTTTGAAGGGTTCCCCCTCCACCCCGCCCCCCAAGAGTGTATGTATTAACTTGCGTAGGTGTGGTACGAACTCCACACTTTCGGTCATTATTTTCTTCTAAGTACCTAGAACCTGTAAGGTCTTTCTGGGGGAACCCTTAAAGGCGACAAAAACTATTTTGGAAATGGAAACCTTTCCAAGTATAACCTTTTTATTTTGTTATTTTTGGGATGTTCAGAACCAGTAATTATCTAATCAACCCTTAAAAGAACCTTCACACTTTCAGAAAAAGAGTTCTTTAAGGGTTGTTTAAGTAATAATTGGATACATTGGATGCGACTAATTAAGTGGGTCTTCTGTCACATTTTAGTCGAGTATTTATGTAAAGGGCACTCGTGCTAACAGCTAATTAATGTAGTAGCTTGCAGACTAATGGCCAGCTACTGGATAAAATGATACTGTTTTTTTGTTTTGGTTTGTTTTGTTTCGTTTGTTGGGTGACTTTTCATTATGCCGCTCATCTTTTAGATCTTCTCGATAACCTTATTTGCTCGAATGCTAATTCAAACACTAGCATTTGAGATACGCTCGCGCTGGACTTCGCCAAGCTTGTTTTCTACTCCCGAAGCCATGCCCCTTTGTCAATCACGATGCCCCTCTGGCCTTTAGGAGCGTTCCAGTAATTGTTTTGGCATTTTCCATTTGTTCTGTTAATCCCTGCATTGATCTGATGATGGCTTGCAGTAGACACTTGATCAATACTGAGAGCTCAGACTCGGAGATAACGTTACTTTGCATTTCCAGCGCTGTGTAAATGATACTTCGTCCTCCGCTCTACCTTCCAGAGCTTTCCGATGAGAACCGGGCCTTGCCCCGGGAGTGTGAGGAAGTGTTTGACAAGGGTATGAGGAGATATTGATTAGAACGTTGCCAATTCTGAGTGCAGAATGTAGAACATAAGAGACGTCAGAAACCGGTGAGAATAAATAAAGTAATTATCTATTTAAAAGTGTTTGTTTCGTTAATTAATTCATCGTGCTATATGAACAGCTAATCCTAATATAACCATCACGAGCCGGTCAGCAATCTGGATGCGATTTACGTCTGGAAGATTTTCACCTTATTAAAGGATGCTGTAAACGGCATCTACATAGGTTTCATAGAATCTCCTCTGCAGTTTATCATCTGATTTTCTGAACAAGCATAGACTTAACCTGAAGAATGGCAATCCACACTCCAATATCTGCATTCATGAGCGTTTTAGCACAGAGGGTTACTGGGTTCAGTGCCCTTCGCTAGCTTTGTGTGAATAATTCAATGACGTGAACGTGTATCAATATGAGGTGCTTATACTGAAGTAGCAATAAACCTACTCATTATTCGTGCAGTCCGTATTGAACGGACTGCTTTGGGCAAACGCAGGAGACGAATGTACATAACAGCGTGGTCATAATAACAGCAACAATAATCAGCTTTTTAGCTCTTTCAAAGCTTTTTCGCAGAGGAGACCTTCATCCTAGCTCGCTTTCCCCCCCCCCCCCCCATGCCATGTCTCAAATTGTACACTCTGCATATTTTTTATTGAAAGTTTTGTGTTTACGCTGGGAATTTTAATAAGATCTAGTGCCATGGCCAATGTACAGGGTGTCCCAAAAGTCTCCATACATTTGGGAAATTAAGCAACCATCAAACATCTGGAAGATTACAAGACGTTACACGTACGGTTGCTTTTTTTTTATTATTATTATTATTTATTTATTTTTTACTGTCACCAGACACTAAAATTGATTTTGATGAATGAGGAGCCTTCGTAAAACTTAATAAAGCTTCATAAACTTCCGATGACTCAGTCAAAAGTCATTCCAATCTGTGTTTATTTTAATATCTGCCAAAAAGAAAAAAAAGAAAAAAAATGAACGTAAAAAAAAAAAAAAAAAATGAAAAATGAACGATCAGAGGATTTTATAAGGACAGAAGGAAGGGTGTAGAGGAGCACTGAAGGCCTCCGGGGCTCACTCCGCCTCCGCGCTCTGATTCATTTGCCGCACTAATCACCTCCAGCTTTTTAATCAGACGCCACGCAATTAACAAGCAGACTTTGTCCTAATGAAAGCCTCGTCCCCTTGAATAAAACAGCGGCACTGGATACGGGTTTGGATTTTGGATCTCTATGCAGCGTAAAGAGATTTTTAGAAGGAGATTGAAGGTCAGGATGGCGTACGACTTCAGGGCAGCCAAAAAAAATTGCTTTATTTAAAAAAAAGGATTATTATATGCTATCAGAATGAGTCGCACAGGGTGTGTTTGACCTTGCTGATGTGCGGAAGTACTGAGATTCCGGTCAGATGTTCTCTGTGTCCGATCTCTTAAACAGAAACTCAAATCAAATCCCCAACAGCACTGTTACTGATATTGAGTGCATATTTATTTATTTATTTATTTTTTTATCACGGTTAAACGAATCGTTAGAACATTTTTTATATTCAAACTTACACACAATGTTTTAATACCTCAAACAAGACAAATGAGTCAAAGCATGCTTGGTTCTGATGGGCTTTCATTTTGCACAGCAGCCAGGAAGCTAAGGTGTGTAACTAGTAATGGATGTCTGTGTAAATAAATAATGTACACTCTTAGATAATGCAGAGATAACGCAGTAGAGAGAACCCTTGAAGAACCCTAAGCATGTACCGAGTACTCACATAGCTACATGTTAAAATTCCAACAGGTTGTAGGTACTAAAAAGAAAATAATGATCAAAAAGTTGGAATTTGTACCGCATGTTTTCCGCAGTTAATACAGTAAAAACACTCTTAGGGGGTGGGGTGAGGGTGGGGGGTGGGTCTAACGGCGCTGACAAGGAATACATGTCTATCTCAATCAAAATATTTCGTGTAAATGCTGTAAATTCTACATATTACACGGCCCTTAAAACATCTTCGGTGATTTTACATAATCATCACCGTATATGGCTAAACACTGGTACTTTGTGGGGCAGCCATCTTGGATTTTTTTTCTTTTCTGGTCATGTTTTTCATTTCACAACCTTTCTCTTATTCAGACGGTTTTTTATTTTATTTTATTTTATTTATTTATTTTTTTAAAAAAAGGGTTGTTATTTTGCCACATGTGCACCATAGAGGAAAGCCTTGAACTCATAAAATCCTAATAAATGCAAATATGTATTTCAAATCTACATTTCTAGCGGTTTGAAGACAATCTAATTCATACCCCAATCAAAAGCACTGTATCGGGACCAAAAAAAAAAAAAGAAAGAAGAAGAAGAAATTTAATAATTTTCTCTCTTCTTCGCGAGTGTGACTCAAGACTACAGCTATTTAATCCTACATTAGCCCTTCATGTAAACTGTTTATTAGCTCTTCGGTACACTGACTGCATGCTACTCTTCTGTCAACTCTTCTTTAAATCAATTAAAGCCAAAGACTTAGAATAGAAAATAAAAAAAATGAATAAAAACTCAAACTATTCTGCTGAGATGAACGACCCCCCAAAAAAACCTACCTTGTTATTTTCCCTCTACTGCCTCGCTGCTTTTCCCGTAAGACACGACAGAAGATTTTGTAATCTACATCCAGTAATGCTGCTTTATTAAACACTTTAAGGGGAGGAAATTGAAACTTGGAGATGTGTACCAATGCACACACACACACACACACACACACACACACGTACACACTGAGCTGATGGGAATTTTCCCAGTGCTACAACGTAATAAAACCTCACCATTTCAAATTGTCGTATTGTACGTCATGAATTGCTAATCGCTAATGTATGTACCATTAAAAGTTACCTAACTGTCATCACCATTCCATCGCATCAGATCCATTTATGTAATTAGTCACGTCTGTGTATTCCTAACCAGACCTCCCTAAGGTAAATTACACGCCCGATCCGCACGTTTAACTCCCCGCACCAAATTCACAAGCAGAAAATGAAAGAAAACGCAACCACAGGGGGAATGAATTTGAATATATGATAATGAGCTACGAGACCTAGAGATGTAGAAGAAGGAAAAAAAAACCTCCCAGTGTGCTTTGGTGTAGAAACGGAGAGCACTAGAGGGGGTTCACATATATAACAAGGTGTCACGGTGATTCCAACTTAGGCCATTAGAGGGCACGCTGACTGCCTTTGCAGAACTTCTTCTTCTGTTGTCTCCTTCCATTTCATGTCTTAACCATCCTCATGTATTTTATTTTCCTGATTGATAGTACCCCCCCACCTCCCCCACCCGCTATGGTTGTTTCCCCTCCCCCCGGTCTCGCTAAGGTTTTCAGTCCCGCCCGGTCTCGACGGGGTCGTCGCTCCCCTTGGCCTTGCACCTCACCGTGGTTGTTGCTCCCCCCTCGGGCCTCGCTGTAGTCACTTCTTCGAGCCTCTCGGACTGGTGGCGCTCCAGGAGCTGCGCCTTAAGGGAGCGGGGCTCTGTCAGGGCCCCAAAGGAACAATTCCACCTTTGACCACTAGAGGGCACCCTGACTGCCTTTGCAGAACTTCTACATCCGTTGTCTCCTTCCATTTCATGTCTTAACCATTCTCATGTGTTTTCATTTTCCTGATTGATAGTACCTGTTTCTTAGGGTTTATTTTCTAGTTCCTATGTTTGACGATACTGGCTCCTAGTGTGTCTGCCTCGTGTCTGTTTCAACTGAGTCTGTCAATAAATCAAGAAGTTCTCCATCTGCCTCCATGGACTCACTTCATGACTCACGGTCTCCGGGCCATTACGTTTGATTTTTTTGCTGCTGGTTTGCGGTAAAATAGAGACAGAATACATCACAGCCGTAACGTTGCAATGCGTAGTGAGTGTGTTGTGGTAAATAATTTGCATATTCATGAATATATGTAAATGATGATCAGAGCGACGCGGGCGTACAGTACACCGTACAGATGTTTTTCAGATTTATCCCAGTCTATGTGCAGCTCTTCTCTCTTATCTTACTTAATCTATTTTTCATGATTAGTAGGAATTGTCAGACTTCAGTTGTAATGTTCTACACAGAACCGCCAAGTGTTTCACAGAGTGATACTTAAGGGGGATTTATTTAATACAACACTTTAAGATTAACAATGTATAACTTTGCAAAAGAACTGCCAGAGAAGCATTAAAAAAAAAAAAACCTTTTTGTGATTGTGACCATAATAACACAGTAGTAAAACCCTACACACTCCCAGCATCCGATAACCGGCGAAGTCTGCCTAATATTCTGATAGACTTCATATTTCCCTCCTGACGTTTGCAGTACTGTGGATCTGAAAGTGCTTACGAACGCTCCTGGCTGCAGACAGAGCTGTCTCTCTTTACAGGCAGCTAGTAATGTGCTTTATGCAGATGCAATCACGGTGTGAAATCAATGCGACGTAAACTTCAAGCAGGAACACGAACGGTGCTGTCAGATATACAGCCGGCTTGCAGGAAATGGCCCACAGAGACGATAGATATGAGGCGAAGATAGCTACGTTTGACTAAGCATTCACGTAATTCCTATCGCATTCGCATCGGCGCCTTCTTTCTGATGTTTAAGTGCGACTCTGAGATCCGCGTGTTCACTCGTATTACAGCCGCAGATATCTACAGCATGTAAAGTGAAAGGGGAAACGACCGACGTGAACGTTCCAGAAAGAAGAACCGTTAGGAGGCAGCGTTTAGCCTCCCTGCTCACTGTCACTCCCCTTCAGCTTGACATCTAATCATTTGCTTTTCCACAAGTTGTCCATTTTAGATGATCACATCGAAAACACATTTTAGTTCAAGAGGAAGTTGCGTCATCTGAAGGTCCTGAAGATCGTAAGAAGAAGAAAAGCAAGTTTTATGTCAAAGTTCTTCTTGGATTCTGACTGACGACTGTTTTAACTTAAAGCGGTACTGACCTTTCTTCTAACAGGAAAACACTCAGCCGTATGTACTGTACAGTTCGACGCAGAACCTTTAAAGGGTTCCAGATCTATGATTCCTAAACGTTAAGATGAGATTTAAGCTTATTTCTAAATGTAGGGATCTGAATAGAACAGGTTCTCGGAAGCTAAGTAACTTTGCGCAGAACAGGTAAGAAGAATAATCCTTTTAAATGTTACATCTAGAACCTTTAATGGTTCTTCGGATGTCCTGAAAGGGAACCGTAAAGATTCTGGGTACATTTCTGTTTAACTGGGTAAAGGCTCTCCATAGTAGCTAAGAGTTTCAGACATGAGGTTCTCTCACTGTGTGCGTGTGTGTGTGTGCGTGTGTGTGTGTGTGTGTGTGTGTGTGTGTGTGTGTGTGTGCGTCCTTTATTTAAAAACAGTGATTGTGTGCTCTCTCTCTCTCTGGTGCCTGAGTATGCTTTAAAGGTCACTTTGACCTTTGTCAGTGTCAGGGACATTTCTCCCAATAAAGCTTCACAGGAGACGTCTCAAAAGGACGGCCGCTTCTGTTTATTTACTCACCAACACACAATACAGACCATAAACCCGAACAGAGGCTCTTTATTACTGCTCGCAGTATTGTGGATGGATTCTGATTGGTCAGAAGGTGTTCTTTAATGTTCTATAACAGCAGCGTAGCTGCAAACCACAGGCTTATATTAACGAGCTCCTTTTAATTAATATGTTATGGTTTCCATAGTAACTGAGCGCTCACAGGGACGTGTACGGCGGACGCTACGTGAAAACAGATCTTAATTGTTGATGTTGTTGTGAAATATTCGTTTAACATTTTAGGAAGGAGTCTCCGGTGTAAGGCGGAATGGTGATGTTTTTTTTTTTGGGGGGGGGGGGTGCTGTTTTTCGGTAACATGATAAGCTGCGGGTTTTTTTTGTCTTATTAACTTCAAGAGAGAGGAAACAGAGAGATCATTTTATAGAGATAATATAGAGAGAATTTGAGATATAGATACATTATATAGAGAGCATTTGAGATAGAGATATTATATAGAGAGCATTTGAGATGTAGAGATATTATATAGAGAGCATTTGAGATATAGATACATTATATAGAGAGCATTTGAGATAGAGATATTATATAGAGAGCATTTGAGATATAGAGAGCATTTGAGATAGAGATATTATATAGAGAGCATTTGAGATAGAGATATTATATATAGAGAGCATTTGAGATATAAGATATTATATAGAGAGCATTTGAGATATAGAGATATTATATAGAGAGCATTTGAGATATAGAGATATATATAGAGAGCATTTGAGATATAGAGATATTATATATAGAGAGCATTTGAGATATAGAGAGCATCTGAGAAATAGAGATATTATATAGAGAGAGCATTTGAGATATAGAGATATTATATAGAGAGCATTTGAGATATAGAGATATTATATAGAGAGCATTTGAGATATAGAGATATTATATAGAGAGCATTTGAGATATAGAGATATTATATATAGAGAGCATTTGAGATATAGAGATATTATATATAGAGAGCATTTGAGATATAGAGATATTATATAGAGAGCATCTGAGATATAGAGAGCATTTGAGATATAGAGATATTATATAGAGAGAGCATTTGAGATATAGAGATATTATATATAGAGAGCATTTGAGATATAGAGATATTATATACAGAGCATCTGAGATATAGAGAGCATTTGAGATATAGAGATATTATATAGAGAGAGCATTTGAGATATAGAGATATTATATATAGAGAGCATTTGAGATATAGAGATATTATATATAGAGAGCATTTGAGATATAGAGATATTATATATAGAGAGCATTTGAGATATAGAGATATTATATATAGAGAGCATTTGAGATATAGAGATATTATATAGAGAGCATTTGAGATATAGAGATATTATATATAGAGAGCATTTGAGATATAGAGAGCATTTGAGATATAGAGATATTATATAGGGAGCAGTTGAGATATAGAGATATTATATATAGAGAGCATTTGAGATATAGAGATATTATATAGAGAGCATTTGAGATATAGAGATATTATATATAGAGAGCATTTGAGATATAGAGAGCATTTGAGATATAGAGATATTATATAGGGAGCAGTTGAGATATAGAGATATTATATATAGAGAGCATTTGAGATATAGAGAGCATTTGAGATATAGAGATATTATATAGGGAGCAGTTGAGATATAGAGATATTATATATAGAGAGCATTTGAGATATAGAGATATTATATAGAGAGCATTTGAGATATAGAGATATTATATATAGAGAGCATTTGAGATATAGAGAGCATTTGAGATATAGAGATATTATATAGGGAGCAGTTGAGATATAGAGATATTATATATAGAGAGCATTTGAGATATAGAGATATTATAGCCAAAGCTTGGACGCAGACTTTACTGAGATAATGGAGGAAAAGGAAAGCGTAGCAACCAAAACTCCTCCAACACAAGTTAAACATCTCCTAACAAAACACTTCACTACATCAGTCTTAGATTATTTGGAATGTCCGCTGTACACATCACCGCATTGAGCCGTTGCTATAGAAACAATAACGTCGATGTTACCTGGGCTGTTTTACGGAACTAACACACGGCTTCTGACCAATCCGATTCGAGCGTTCGACCTCGCTGTGGTGGATGAAGTGGTGTAACGGATAAACAACGATCAGCATTGTCGTCTTCTCTTCTTAGCACGAAGTTTTGGCGGCAGTCAGGAACACGGCGGATAAACTTTGGCACGGAACACATTAAGACAGTCTCGTTAGCTGTTATTGATGCATACTTAATCCTCACAGTTCCTCACAGAGGAAGCTCGCTGTTCACATCGTGTTTAGCGCACAGCTCGGAAAACAAGAACATATCCGTTTCTCCCAATGCAGCTGAGCTGTTAATGAAACAATCCTGTTAGAGAAACGGCAAGTAAACACACGCACACACACACACACACACATACACACACACACGCACCCACATACACACACATACACACACATACACACACATACACACACACACACACACACACACACACACACACGTGGTGGTTGGTGTTGGAGGTCAGATGGATGAAGTGGAGGCACTGATGAGACTTGCATAAGCAACAACAGGCAACAAGTGAATCTGATTTTCCACACTGAATATGTTTTCTCTGAGAAGTCTCTCTCTCTCTCTCTCTCTCTCTCTGTCTCTCTCTCCCTCTGTCTCTCTCTCTCTGTCTCTCTCTCTCTGTCTCTCTCTCCCTGTCTTTCTCTCTCTCTCTCTGTCTGTCTCTCTCTCCCCATCTTTCTCTCTCTCTCTCTCTCTGTCTCTCCCTGTCTTTCTCTCTCTCTGTCTCCCCCTGTCTTTCTCTCTCTCTGTCTCTCCCTGTCTTTCTCTCTCTCTCTGTCTCCCCTTGTCTTTCTCTCTCTCTCTGTCTCTCTCTCTGTCTCTCCCTGTCTTTCTCTCTCTCTCTGTCTCCCCTTGTCTTTCTCTCTCTCTCTGTCTCTCTCTCTCTGTCTCTCCCTGTCTTTCTCTCTCTCTGTCTCCCCCTGTCTTTCTCTCTCTCTGTCTCTCTCTCTGTCTCTCCCTGTCTTTCTCTCTCTCTCTGTCTCCCCCTGTCTTTCTCTCTCTGTCTCTCTCTCTGTCTCTCCCTGTCTTTCTCTCTCTCTCTGTCTCCCCTTGTCTTTCTCTCTCTCTCTGTCTCTCCCTGTCTTTCTCTCTCTCTGTCTCTCCCTGTCTTTCTCTCTCTCTGTCTCTCCCTGTCTTTCTCTCTCTCTGTCTCTCCGTCTTTCTCTCTCTCTCTCTCTCTCTCTCTCTGTCTCTCTCTTTCTCTCTCTCTGTCTCTCTGTCTTTCTCTTTCTCTCTCTCTCTCTCTGTCTGTCTCTCCCTGTCTTTCTCTCTCTCTCTCTGTCTCTCCTTCTCTCTCTCTCTCTCCCTGTCTTTCTCACTCTCTCTCTGTCTCTCCCTGTCTTTCTCTCTGGCTCTCTCTCTCTGTCTATCTCCCCCTGTCTTTCTCTCTCTCTGTCTCTCCCTGTCTTTCTCTCTCTCTGTCTCTCCCTGTCTTTCTCTCTCTCTGTCTCTCCCTGTCTTTCTCTCTCTCTGTCTCTCCGTCTTTCTCTCTCTCTCTCTCTGTCTCTCTCTGTCTCTCTCTTTCTCTCTCTCTGTCTTTCTCTTTCTCTCTCTCTCTCTCTGTCTGTCTCTCCCTGTCTTTCTCTCTCTCTCTCTGTCTCTCCTTCTCTCTCTCTCTCTCTCCCTGTCTTTCTCACTCTCTCTCTGTCTCTCCCTGTCTTTCTCTCTGGCTCTCTCTCTCTGTCTATCTCTCGCTCATTGTTTTGAATGATTCACTTTTCATTCTTCCCTTCTCTTCTTTTTACTTTCTGTTTTCTCTTCTCTTTTCTTACTGTCTTCTTTTCTTTCCTTTCCTTTTCTTTTTCCCTGATTGTCTAATGTCATCTCTTCTCTCTTTCTCTTGTCTCTGTTCTCATGTTGCTTCATTTGAATGTTTTTCTTTTCTCATCTCTTCTCTCGTTCCTTTTCTAATGCATCATCTTTTCTCGTTTCTTCTTTTATTATCATTTTTTTCTCCTGGTTTCCAATTGCCTCTTTTCTTCTTTTCTCTTCTCTTCTTTTCTCTTCTCTTCTTTTCTCATCTCTTCTCTTCTCTTCTTTTCTCTTCTCTCTGTTTTATTTGATTTGATTCTTTTCTCTGATTGCCTAATCTCAACACGTTTCTCCTCTCCTCCTCTTGTCTCTGTTCTCATGTTGCATCGTTTAAAATTTTTTTTTCTTTTCTCATCTCTTTTCTCATCTTCTCTTCTGACGTCATGTCTTCTCCTCTTGTTTCTTTTCCTATGCATCATGTTCCTCATTTGCTCTTTTCTTAGGAATTTTTCTCAACTTGTATCATTTATTCTGATCTCATCTTGTCTCTTCTCTTCTCTTCTCTTCTCAGATCGTCCTTGGATCCCTTCTCTTCTTGTCCTCACTTCTTTTCTTCTCATTTCAAGTTATTAAAACGTTCTTCGCGTTGTCTCTTTTTCACCCGGTGTTTCTTCTTTCCCTCATGTCGTTTTCTCTCTTGCCATTGCTTCTTGGTTTGTTTAAACGTGGCCCAAGATATCGGTGAAACTCTTATACTGTCTGTTGTGATGTGTTGCGATGTGATCTATCGTCTCCCTCTGTTGAACTCTCACTGAACTCTAAACGGAGCTCACAAGCCGAGCAGAGCGTTAGCTTTAGCTTTTTAATTAGCGTGAACTCTTCCATGCTTTGGGTTATTTGTATGTTTGCCAAGCGGGGCCGAAGTCAGAGTGCAGGCTCTTCAGAGCGAGTGGGAGGAAAACGAGCTCCCACCATGCGCCGCCACTGATGAAATGGCCGATCTAACCTTTGAACGAATTGACTTGTTATTTCAGAACGTCGATACCGATGGCACGCTTGTTGTGGCTTGAAAGGCCAAGACTCGTATCGATTAGCAATTTTGACTTGAAAATGGTCGGCCATCTTTTAATAGAGCCTGCCGATGAACTCCAAAAAAGCAGCGTTAAATATCGCAGCAAACCCTGAGCTGTACTAAATGTCAGGAGATACACTTCACTTAGCAAGAGCTCAGTTTACAACGCAGCTTCGAATAAACGTAATATATTGGACAATTGGACAATTAGCACGTTAGCGGTTTAGCTTCATGGTTCAGGATGCAGAAGAAAGGATGACTACTTATACTTAGCACAACAGCGTGATTAGCATCCTTTGATACTTATATTTAATGTGTTCATCACATACGTTAGAACGCCAATAAACAGCCATTTCCTCACTTTCTCTTCAAGTCCATTTGCTAACAAATTAAATAGTACATTTTTCATGCTTTCTGTCTACAAACCAGTGAAAGACGCCGGGGAATCGTGTGCGCCTCGTTTCTGAATAACAGCCGCAATTTTCTTATTCTGACACGGATTATTATTATTAATGATGCAATGAAAGCTATCCACGACACAGTGAGAAAAATATGCCGGATAATTTCTTCATTTGTCGTCGAGGGGAATGGATGCTAATGGAAAAATGGACTCACTGAAACCCTTCATGTCTCTTAATGGAGTCTGGAGGAGTCTGCTACAAGGTTATTAGCGTTATAGCTCGAAAACACGGAAAACTCGAACCATCAGTGAAAAAAATATTTCCGTTAACGGAAATAAAAAAAAAAACAAAACGTGAGATTCCGATTAAACGAAAACTAAGCGACGACTATGACGTTTACCTGCTGTACAGACGGGAACTAAACAGAATTTGAGAGACGATAACTTCGTTGTTTGTCCCGTATTTTAAAAGTTGGCTGGGTATTTGCAATTTGTCTTCCAGGGTAAAGGTTCTCGTCATTCTCGCCGAGAAGGTCGTGCTCACGACTTAAAGAACCGAAAATAAGACAACGGAAATAATCAACCCCTAAAGAAAACGACCCCAAAGCTTGTTTTTACCTTGAAGATAATCTGCATACTCCTCATAACAAGGCCAAGTGAAATCAGGAAGGCCAAAGTTCGCCACGGCCAATTTGTTCCCTAACAGACCTGCAATTAAGGGTCTGATTTAAATGTAAGAAGCGCAGCGTGCCAAATGAAAACAAGTCCATTAAAAACATATCAGAGCTCTGCTAGCCCACCTGCCATGATCACGACATTAAGAAGCTAACGACGCCTTCAGTGCAATCTGCTGTCGCCATCACATTGTGACGCTGTTAAAGGCTTCACTATGATTACCATCGCAAATGAACGTAATGATAGGGCTAAAATCCTGTAATTTCAAAATGTGCTTTTTAATCAACTGATTTGCATTGTTTAGTACTTTCCCCGGCACTGAATAATCCCGCTGACTCTAATGAAACACTTCGCCGAGTTTAACAGCTTGCTAAAAGCATATGACTGACCATACGAAAATATGCTAATTATATAACAAATTATAACTTCACTCAAAAGTATGGAAGCTCATTTCTGCTACTACTAATAGGTTTGTGTTGTCTCATATCTATCATAAGTCATCATTTCAAGACACTAAGTCATCATTACAGTATGAGACATTACATCATAATTGAGATAAGAAAAGACATGATTTTTATCTCATAATTATGACTTGAAGTCACCAGTACTTTGAAATTATGACATATCATATCATGTGTATGATGAGGTTTTTTTTCCCCCTCAATTATATTAACTTGCTGGGAGTTAAGTGGGAGAAATGGGCTTCCATGTAGGAGGAAAGTCCTCCAAAAGTGCGACGCAAATGGTTTGAACACAGCTCGATGTTTAAAGTGGGAGCTAAAGCCTTTTAGAGCTCTGTCCAGCTGTGACAGGATTACTGATAGGGCGGATGCACTTCGAGAAAATGGTCTTGGCATATCGAGAACAAGGTCATGACACAATGAATACTTTGAAAATCCATCAAGGTAAACGCTGAGAAGGTTAACATCAATTTACTCGTTCATGGCTTCCTGGTCTTACACTGATTGTCTTTTGTGCCACTGTGTTTCAGAATATAAATTTGCAAATGTGATTTTCAATTTGTTTTTCAATTGAAATTTGAAATGTAAAAAATAAATAAATAAATAATTCTGAAATATATCATCTCAAATGCAGTTTGTTCTTATCCTCCACATTTTACAATAATAGTAGGGATGCCATAACGCTTAAAATAAAATACGACCAAGAAAGTGTTGAACTTTCCAGAGCGCTGCTGAAACCTCAATTCTGATTGGTCAGAAGTTGTGTGTTGATTCATTTTCTATAACAGCACCTCGGACAGTAGTGCAGCTGCATGCATTGTGGACTCGTTGTAATATGTTAGCGTTTCTATAGCAACTAAATGTGTAATCACTGATACTGTAAAGTTTTCTGAAGGAGATATTTGTTTAGGATTTATGGAAAGAGTCTCTAGTGTCTCAGTAACATGGCAGGTTGCATAACAAGAACTAAACAAACAGTGAATGCAACTATAAATGGATAAGAAGTACGTCGTGAATAGGCACGATAATCTTTGGCAAATTGGTCTGGCAAATTTCCTGCTGTAGATTTGTCATAGAAATATATTTGTCTCTCATTGTCTGTACAACAATTTTAAACAAAAACGCTAATAATGAAATTGCAGAACATAATTAGTGACCTACACTACAAAACAAGGATAACATTTTGGCGAGCCAGCCAGGTGGGGTTAAGGCTGGCGAATTGATCCCATCCGGTGGGACTTCACCACTCCATGGACAGCAGGAAAGGAATACAGGTTTTTTTTTTTTTTAATTTTCAAAAATCATTTGAAAATTGATTTCATCGTTGTTGGTTTTTTCCCCAACTGTTAAAATTTTTTACACTTTTTTTTTTTGTTTTGTTTTCTGGAAAAAAACACTGTTAAACCTGAATTAAATGCAGGTATGAAGTGAAGATGTGAGAGTACTGCACATTGCCCAACTTCCAGTCGCCAAACGGCAGATCGAGTCGTCTGTACTGTTAAACCAACTTTGGAATGGAAAGCGTCCAGCACCATCTGGTCTACCAGCTGTACCTTGGAACAAAAGGCTTGGTCATGCTGCTCGACCAGCTCTTACCAGCTTGGCCTATGTTTTGGCAGCTGTTAGCTGGTCAGACCAAGTGATAACGGGGGGATGTCAGACAACTCACGCCAAAAAATTGGTCTGAGGAATATACTGGAGTCAATTATTTGGATTTTTCGCTGTACTGGATCACAATTAAGAATAAAATGAACAGAATTGACATTGCAGCTTTAAACAAGAAAGGCTTGTTTAAACTTACACAACCTTTTAGCCTTGAGATCACAAAGTCTTTGAAAAACATCTAACTATTGGGGGGAAAAACCCCACAATATCTCTTGAAATCCATAAATCTTTGGTATTTTGAATGTAATTTGACTCTAAATGAGTACTTTATTAAAGTCAAGTGCACTTGCTTGGCCTGTAACAGTGTTACTGTATGCATATAATATAAGTTAAGTCTGAAGTCCAGATCAGATCTTTTCCAGCTATCTAGACTTTTTTCCCCTCTTTTCCACTTACAACTAATATTGCATTTTTAATACATTTTGTGAATTCAATGTTGTTTAATAGCTTTTGGCTGGGACTTTATGTCCAATCAGAAAATAGTAAAATTCCACAAACTCTTTATAATTATTCTCCCCTTCATATTCTTCTTATTTTTCCATACAATCATTTGCACCATTCTCACGTTTTGACGAAGAACGATGATATTTGGCGCAGATGTACTCTAGGTTCTATCCAGGAATGATGTGCCTGTGCTGTTGAACAACTGTTCCAACAATAATTGAACAATTATAAAGTTCACATCAATGAAACATTGTAGATAGAGATGACACGGTACCCAGTTTAATTTTCCAATAACAATACCAATACTGAAATCCTTTAATATCAGCAGATACCAATACCTATACCTATCGATGTTTTTTTTCTTTAAAAACTACTACGTTAAATAACATAAAAAATCCGTTCTAACAAAAAAAATGATAACCAAGTCTCTTTATATGTAAACATTTTACTGTATATGTAAAAAAAAAAAAAAAAAAATCTTTTCCAAACCCAATTTCCATTTGTTATACAATCGGATTAGATATATTTTTGTTTCCCCTCCCATATCCAATCCAATCCATTATTTATCAGATCAATTAGATACCAGTTTTTACTGTTTTGCTATTCTGTCAAGCCAACATAATGTTCATTTTACTGTTTCTTCTCCAATTTCTTGAAAGCTCTCTCCTCTTGAACTGCACGCTGGGTCATGACATCACTTTAGCTTATGATTTTTTTCCACTAAACTCTCCCCTTTCCAGCTCATCTTATATATATATATATATAACTAAACTAAATGGCTTAACCTCCAGTACCACTTCTCAACACTTCCATTAAGCAAACGTTAAACCGATTATAAGTGTCACTCCAAAGTCCTCAAGAAGTCCTGAAAAAGTCAATTATTTCCCACTCACAGCTCCACATAGAGTATATGGTCTGAGAAAACCACATTTAGATCTCTGACCAGTGCTGATAGGATTACAGATAAAAAAAACGCACCTTAGGAATGTGATTATAGCATACCGAAAACAAGAACAAACACAGTACAGAGGCGAGGACCTAATATGGCTCTTTAATTCGAAAAGTTTCACGTTAAGATTTCTTTAGTTTTCCTTTATATAATAACAAAGCTTCATCTTTATCATAAATACTCCACATTAATGATAATCTTTTAAAGTAAACAACATTATTTAAATAATGAATTCTACTTATTATGGCCTTTTTTTTTTAGGCGTTTTTTAGGCACGAAAACAAAAGCTGCAGATGTTCGTTATTAGTGAACGTTTAAGTAAACATCAGCTACTGAATGTGTTAATTACTTGGTGTATTTATGGTCTGTTAATTCTTAGGTTTGTTAAATGGAGAAAACAACAACACCACCACCACCACCACCCTGTTATTTAAGGAACTTAAACCTAGTTTGTAGGTTTTTAAAATTTAAATAAGGCTAAAGAAAGTAAGTAAGAAAGAAAGAAAGAAAGTTAGAAAGAAAGAAAATGTCTGAGGTTTAACAGTAGAATAAAATATAAGCTTATAACATTGAACTTTGTAAGTAAAGCTCAGCCACATGGAACAATCAGTGTGATAATAATAATAATAATAATAATAATAATAATAATAATAATAATAATAATAATAATAATGTATAAAAATACATTTGAGGAATGTAAAAAATTTATATATAGAAATGTATACATTATAAATTTGCAGTTGTAAATTATATATACATATATATATTAAGAAATATATTTAAAAATATATATATTAAATTATAAATATATAATAAGAATAATCACAAACAACTGAAAAAGTAAAGCACAATGCCAAAATTAGAATTATTCTAGCTTCTGATTTGTGTGCAGTTTATTAAAAGTCTACAAAGAAAACTGTAACCAGATGAAATGAAATAGAATTAAAATAGCAGCGTTTATAACAAGTCAAAACACTCTAAAGTCTTTTTTTTTTTTTTTTTTTTTAATTATTATAAAGTCGAATTTCATTCCTTACTACTTCTACCGTATTGACACTTCCAGCTGTACACACATCTGTCTTGAAAAGGATCACCGAGCATGAGAAGTGCTTTTGGAGCTCCATTACCACTGATTTGGTTAAGCTTCAATTCAACTGTGATTTAGTATTTTAAAACACACCTAACTGTCAGTCGGATTAAGACATCAGATGAGAGTGAAACAGAAGCGGAGGGTTAAAACGACTTCTCACCATGCAGCCTGTGGAATCGAGCCGTCTGTCAGAAACACACTTGAAGTTCTTCCTGCAGCCGCCGTTGTCCTTGGAGCAGTCTCTCACCGGGCCGAACGACGCCAGCAAATCGTCTACTGTCTCAAAGTGCGTGGACATCATGGCCTCTTCCCTGGAGACGGCACACGAGACGAGCGAGACTTAGGAGCATTCAGAGAACAACAAAGCGAGATGAGATCACGGGGGCAACAGCAATAACAGGAGGACACGATGTGGACATGGTGACATTTACTACACACAGCTACAAACACAGCAGAGAGGATTAAAGACAGGGAGGGAGGGAGGAAGGAAGGAAGGAAGGAAGAATCGATGCATACATTTTTATACTAAATGTTACAAATGCATTTCTAATCTACTGCATAACAGACGTGTCCGTTAATATGATAAAGATTGTCTCACGATAAACCTGCGATGAAAGAAACGTACTATATTCTACGTAGATGACCTCATTATTCGGTGTGTTTTGGGCGTGATTGAATAAAAACTAGTCCTCCGTATAATAGTGGCTTGAGAAATTCCGCTTGAAAAGGTGATGAAGATGAAGACGAGTTTTGGAGCTCTTTGTAGCTGACATGAATTCTTCAAAGTGTGCTTTAGGTATCAAAGGATACAGGAAGCTGTAATTGATCCCTTCTGAGCCACATCCCCGTTAGTCCTGTCAGGACAGAACTCAACAAATATTCCCTAAGCTCACACTTAAACAAATCCCCTTTCCTTCTCACGTTTCTTTTACGTATCACCATGGAGCTGTTCGGAGAGTTTGCTCGAATACCATGCCAAGCAAAAATTCTTTTACGATGCGTGATTTTGTATGTGGCAGCAAAGTCAAGCTTACAGACTTGTAGAGGCATTATGTTTTCAGGTTGTCTGTGTGTCCGTCTGAGATTCCCGTTAGTGAGATACACCTGACCAACATCCCATTCGATATTTAGCCCCCCTTTGCTGGTATAACAACCTCCACTCTTCTGGGAAGGCTTTCTTCTAGATTTTGGGGCGTGGCTGTGGGGATTTGTGTTCATTCAGCCACACGAGCCTTAGTGAGGTTGAGATCAGACGCTGATTTCGGGTGATGAGGCCTGAGGTGCAGTTGGTGTTCACTCGAGTTCTTCCACTCCAACTTTAACACACCAGGTCTTCACGGAGCTCGCTTTGTGCACAGGTGCATTGTCATGCTGGAACAGGTTTGGGCCTCTTCGTTCCAGTGAAGAGAAACTGTAACGCTACAGCATACAAAGACATTCTATACAATTATGTGCTTCCGGCATTGTGGCAACAGCTTGGGGAAGAACCGCATATGGGTGTGATGTTCACATGTCCAGAATCTATTGGCCATATAGTGTAGACCAAGAACAAGCGGTTGAATGTTTGCAGATTAACTGATTAGATTTTGGAATCAATCCAATCAAGGTGTCTGAAATAGATTTTCTTCCATCCTGTTTGAAGTATATTTTACGGGTGTTTCAGGCACACAAATGAAGGCATACAAGAAGGACAAGGCAGGCTAGACTTGTTGTTGGCGGCTACATCCCAGTTGACACCATCACTGTCAATTTCTATGTTTTTATTGTTGTCATGTTTTATGTTTCTCAGACCGGGACTAGCCGAGATCGAGTCAAAACCGTGTCTTAAGGGGTCGAAACCAAGTGTCCAAATGAAAGTGAGACCGAGTGAAGATTGAGGCTGAAAACCATCAAAACCTTTTCCAAGCCTTCACTTGGAAAACAAGTTAGCTTCATTCATGCATTGTTCCAGAAATTAGTCAGCTTTCTAGAAGGAGGAATTACATCTTTTCAAACTTTGTGCATGCAAACTCTCAGTCAAGTCCATGACCATATTTAGCAAAGGCCCGAAACAGAGACAAGTCCAGGTAAGTCCAGGAAAACGTCACAAGAACGGACTCTACTAAGAACGGCCTAGTAATAATGTCACACCAGAATAGTAGGCAAGTCGGTGCGCTCTTAACTGAAGAACATCAACTGTAATGAAATGACCTAGTAATGTGAAAAAGCCCTGCAGTAATGTGATTACCGATGAAGCGGAAAGATGCCAAATAGTGCTTTCAGACAGAAACTTGGCGAGCCATCGCAGATGATGTTGTTACATCACTTTCTCTCGGCCGAGGTCATTTCGGTCATTGTTAATCCACTGTATATTCTGACCTCGAGGGAGCCTTTGAAATCTTATACAGGCATCATAGAATAGATCCATACTATCACACATGAATACTAACATACTAGCAGAAACAGACTAATAATGATGACCCACCAATTAAAGCCGATACAGATATGGACACCTGCATATACTTGGGCAGTAGTGGCTCAACAATTAAGGCTCTGGGTTACGGATCAGAATGTCGAGGGTTCAAGCCCCAGCACTACCAAGCTGCCACTGTTGGGCCCTTGAGCAAGGTCCTTAACCATTTCTGCTGTATCATGGCTGACCTTGGACCCTGAGCCCTGCTTCCGAAAATGCTGGGATACATGAAAAAATGTCATTGTGCTGTAATGTAATTCTAGCATACTTACTTTGCATGCTAAAATACTTTATAGCATTCTAGCACACTAGGACACTTTCATACTCGCATACTTGCATTCTTCAATGCTTCCATACACACGTACTTGCATAGTTTATGACTTACATACTTTGCATACCTTTATGCTAGCAAAGCTAGCATTCTCTCATACTTGCATACTAGCACCAAAAAGACGCCTAATTATAAGAGTTTACCGATTAATAGGGATAAAGCATGAGGTGTTTGTAAAACTAAGTCACATTTGCACACTATTATACATACAGCACATACTAGCATATTAGCATTAGCATGTAGTATACTTGCATACATTGTAGTGGATGTACATCTGCTTTCTTTATCTGTTCCTCTTTTTTTTAAAAGCCGTTTTTTTTTCTCTTAATAATGGTACCATGTCGCTGGTTTGGAGGCTTTGAAGACTAAAGGACAGATGCACGTGGATGTGGAAAAAAAAATGTATGTCTCTGGGTGTTTTTACCGTACACGATCCGAGCCGGACGTGACACGTCTGATCATATCGGCGCTGTCTAATACAGCAGAGTGACAGACTAGAGAAAGGTAAGAGGAAAGACTCAGAATAAAGGGATCTAAATGTCACCGGAATGACAGGACATGCTGCGGAAGAGAGAACGCAGAAACGAGAGAGATTTCAGACATTTCAGCGTGTACACGCCAGTACGGCAGGGTACAATAGTCTGCATCTGCTAGCTATAACTTCTTTGGTTTTTATTCCATATGTTATGAAAAAAAAATTGACAAACAATTATCAATCAACAATCTGTGTTTCCACTATAACAGAGTCATTACCGGGTGTTAGGTGTTCATAAAAGCAATTGATAGCGTGTTAAAAACTATGCTAGTCTATAATTGAATTAAATTAGCTAATTTAGGGTCTGCGCCTAAAGTATATGTAATATTTGATGTCGAATATTTACACAGTTATGTGTAATTCAGACCATGTTTTGGCATCGCGGTTCAGATTGTGCTAATTGCTTATGTGTTAAGTAGTACACACCGCCAAGGTTGCCAGATATATCCTAAAGGGCTGGGGAGGTGGTGGCTTGACAGTTAAGGCTCTGGATTACTGATCAGAAGGTCGAAGGTTCAAGCCCCAGCGCTGCCAAGCTGCCACTGTTTGGCCCTTGAGCAAGGCCCTTAACCCTCTCTGCTCCAGGGGGCGCTGTATCATGGCTGACCCTGCACTCTCTGACCCCAACTTCCTAGCATGTTGGGATATGTGAAGAAAAACGAATTTCACTGTGCTGTAATGTATATGTGACCGATAAAGACTAAAGAGCACCTAAAGAAGCATTTGCATGGGGGGGAAAAAAAAAATCTGGGATAGAAAATACCGACCGAAGAAGAGAATAGCACTTGAACATACATTTCAGCATGACATATTGGTGTTACATGAAACTGTCAGACAGTGACACTGGACTGTATCCTTCTCTTTACTTGAGTCGATCTCACACAACAACATTGCTCAAGGTCACGCCCCTGTTTCCCTCAAACTCCACCCCCATTTACATAACTACTGAATTGACCAGTCAATTGTTACAGTTAAGGCCTGAATGTGTGCAATTCTGGTATTGAATTCTCGTTAATGCGTGCTAGCATCAGCTCTGAATCTACACTAGAACACAATAGCGTGCTAATATTAGTTCCACATACAGAATGTGTACATAAAACACTTGCGTACTAGCAAAGTGTAAGTAAAAGCATACAACCATTTTTTGCTGAATGATAAAACAACAAAGACATTGAATCCCTATTGTAGATGTGTGTATGCCAAGCAGACATCCCCGGCCAGCTCTTACTGAGCAGGTGCGAGGTCTGATGTGCGACTGCATCATGGGTAATTATGAGCGTCCCTCTTCATCCACGCTGTCCAGCCAGACGTTAATCTAATGCAACATGATTTCCCGCCGCAGGAGAGCTGGCGCTGCATCTGCACTGACCATCAGCACGACCGGATCGATAGCCATCCCGGCCTACAGGTGGCCACTAAGCACCTAAGCAATAACCAGCCAGTCATTACACGTGCAACGACACGTGAATACGCCACGCTAATCAGAATACGCTAATCTGACTAAAGATCTCTGCGGTTCCACGCGTCCTGATCTTGTTTAGTACATCATTATGAATCTAATCAGGTGCAGCTTGTGCACAAACACACATTCTTCTTTCAAAAACTCATTTAGCCAATAATTCTTCTCTGTGCAGAATGCACGCGATGGAACAGGGGAGAGGTGAAATCTGATTTTCCGTCTAACGTGGCTGATTGAATCGAGGCCTCGGTTTCCTGCCAAATGAAAGCCGTTTTTTTTCTTTTCCCTTCTCACAGAGTTTCATAATCTCGGCCACTCCAGAGCATTTTAATCTTTCCACCATGATTCCCTGTTTCTGTTTCTTGTGACGGTTTTATCAAGTTCCGCAGCGACAGCTGTACAGTGAAATTAAGTTACGATCGTATACACAAAAACTCTTTTTTTGGGGGGGGGGGGGGGGTCTGGGAGAAACATGGCAACGTGGGTTAAAGGAACGTGATAGACAGATAGATCTGCTCTATGAATTTTGAATTATTATGAAGACTCGAGCTAAAGTTGTACTATAGAAGACAGAATTCTGTATGAATTTAAACATACATGAACTTCATTCGATATCAACTCAACGCGCATACAAACTCCACCTCTGCCTCTTACTCTCCTACTTAAAAAGTAGGGTTCCTTAAGGGTTCTTTGGCTCGTGAAAGGTTCTTAGTTGCCTAAAGTGATTGTACATGGATCTAGGTTGCCCAGATTCCAAGAAACCACCTCAGTATTGAAGTCCCTCTGAACCTGAGTTACTGTCTCTGCAGATTTTCACACGTTCTCCCCATGTTTGAATAAGTTTCCTTCCGATTCTGGACTTTCCTCATACCTCCTAAAAAATCTGTACTGGCTATGCTGTATTACTGAAGACGAATAAATTCACGAACATTGTTTTGGTTAAAGCGCTATAAAAGGGGTGTACGCCTTGTAATTGGTGGAGGAGAAAATGACTCACGCCCACTTTATGTAGAAAAGGGTACATCTTGGTGACGTTTTCCCCAATCTTCAGCTGTAAAGTTCTGCAGAGCATGTTCCCATCTACCAAAGGTTATAGCCCCTACGCCTCAGGTTCACCATGTTGTGAACTCTGACATGCTTTTCTGCTCACCACGGTTGTAAAGAGTGTTTATTTGAAAAAAAAAACTCTAGCCTTCCTGTCAGCTTGAACCAATCAGGTCATTATCTTCGGACCTCTCTTAGCAACAAGGCATTGATAAGACTCTACAGACTGTCGTGTGTGAAAATAATAATAAGTAATAAAGTAGTCGGTACGTGTACATTAGACGATGCAAAGTCACCCATTATTCATGTCCGGCGATGACTCCATTAGAAAGCAATCAGTGAATAAACGGCATAATTTGCTTCTTCGATGCGTTTTTGTAAACACTGCTGAAAATGCGAAACGCACAGGATGTCTCAGTGTGTGTTTAACTATCCATAATTACTGTTAATCAGCACGGTGATTAGCTTCACAGTCCTGTTTCCACAGTAAATCGCAATTCTAATTTGAACCGCCGGGGATCTATGAAATCTATATCACGCAGCGATGATAGACTCGAGAGAACGGCTGTCAATAAATACAGTCATTAAGAGTCTGTAAGGACATCTTGGAGCCATCAAAAACACACTTCTTAACATTGATTTTAATGTGGTGAAGGACGACAAGCGCCAGAGCGTGGTAATGTATGAAAATGACCGTATGATCCGTCATCCATTTTAAAAAAAGTTTATTATACTCTAAGGTAACCCTGCCTCGTTAACTTCAACAAATTTTGCTTTCAGTTTAATTGTAGCCAATTATGTACTGTAGGTCAGACCTCCATCACACAACAGCTAGCAATCTGCAAAGACAAAAGCGATCGGTATCCGTGTTGGGATTTCAACCCAGCTCAGTGGACGTTAAGACGTGGAAGTACTGATCAGAAGGACGTCAGTTCAAATCCCAGCACTGCCAAGCTGCCACCGCTGGGCCCTTGTTCAAAGCCCTTAACCCTCAACTGCTCGGTTGTATAAATGAGATAAATGTATATATATATATATATATGTATAAATGTGCATATGAGTTCTACCACAATGCCGGTGGAAAGACGGAAAATGAAATCCAGAGGTATACGTCAATAGAGAAAAACAGAGAAAGGCTGGTGAGGGAAGAACTAAATTTATAGCTGTAACATTATTAAGAACACGATCTGATTTCTTGTTTCTTGGATTTTCCACAATATTAATTTTATTTAATTAACCATTTAATTGAGTATTTCTCTATTTGAGCGGGGAAAAAAATCCCTGTTGTGTTTTTTTTCCCTTATTATAGGGCTGGAGAACTCGAGTTCGGTCTTAGACTTGAGTTTGGTCTTGAGATGTTTTCTGTATAGACTTGGACTTGTCTCGTATCTATTGGCATTTGTATGTGGACTTGTCTCGTTCTTGGGCGTTAGTTTTGCTACAGTAAATATGGCCTCGTTCTCGTTGTCTTTTCTTTATGCACGCGCAATGTTTGACCGAGTTTTGGATGGTTTTCCATCTCAATCTCGCCGTCATTTGGACTCGATTTTGACTTCAGGCTCGATCTTGTTTAGTCCTGATGTTAGACTTGACAGAGGTGGTCTTGACGACAGCCCTACCTTCCTTAACTGGAATTTATTGCACGGATTTTCCATCCAGTCTGATGTATGAAACCAGTTCGGATTTCATATGACACCAGTCTCAGTATTCCGTGCTTAACTAATTAAATAGCTCAAAAATACGCATTCCCAACAGCAAAATGTGTACTCGGTCCCCGGTTTGACGGATCTCACGACAGCGATCCCAGTCCTAATCTGCCTATTGAGCTGTGAGCATTATTATGTTCAACAACTGATCTGAATTTGTTGAAAAAGACTAGCATTAGCAATTAACCCACGATTGGGAGTGTTCGTGTTCGCATGTCTGTTCTAAATGAGAAATGAAAAGACCAAATACTATTTACACAATTAGCTGTAACAGTGAGAGAAATAATGAATGCGAAGCAGTGTTTTTCCCTGAGAGCTAGCTTTGATATCTTAATTGGTGCAAGGTTACAGCTAATTTGTACGAGAGGCAATAAGTCAAATCGGGCAGATATGTGAAATTTCCCAGTAGACGTTTTCAGCCTTGAAACCTCACAAACTATGCAGAATATGTTTCATTCTTCTTCTTCAAAAAAAAAAAAAAAACAAAAAACAAAAAAAAGTTCAAGGTGAGATAGGGTAGAAAAGAAAGGCTTTTAACGCCATAATAAGATTGATTCTCCTCTGAAGCAGGACAGCCTAGTTTTCTCCAGCTTGCACACCTCCAGCTTTGAGACAAACGCGTGTAGATATTTAATTTACCGCTCTGCTCTACAGCGAGACTTCAAAGCGAATGCAAGCAGCCTGCCAAGCCCATTTACGTCCAAGCCTTCTCTGTTCATTACACAGAGAAGAAGCACCAAAGCATATTGACTTTTTTGAAGAATTTCCTTTCTGTTCGTCAGGATTTGGATGAGCAACAAAGAGAAATAAGGCATAACTTTTCAAAAGTTATTGGAGTTCCAAAGACTCCAACGTTTATTAGCCGATGAAAGAAGTCTAAATTTCATTTGATTGATGTGTAGAGAGGTTATTTCAATCGGAAAGACTCTTAAGTGTTAGCAAAAAGGGAAAGGCTTTAGGTAAAGGTTAGATATACTATAATGACATATATATATATATATATATATATATATATATATATATATATATATATATATATATATATATATATATAATATCCTACTATGATTCGTGAAGAAATTAAATAAAAATCTACCAATTATATTATATTGAGTGATATTGAATAATGCATGAAAAGCTTTTGAGACGCTTATGAAGGAAAGGAAGAAAGACAGAAAGAAAGAAAGAAGAACCTAAATGAATTAAGTAATGAATGTTGCTTTCTTTTACAACTTTGAGACATTTTTCTTAATTTATTTAATTTTTTTTTAACCTTTTTGGAAAATAAAAGAAATGAAATGTAAAAGTGTCGTAAACCAGCACTGGTAGACTGTCAGGTTAAGCAGACCGAGGCGGATACAAATGCAGATAAACTTCAATAAAAAGAAACAATAAACGCATACGCGAGAGATACCCGGACCATGAACTATGCGAACGAGGCATAGAGATGAACTTAAACTAGGCAAGAGAAAAAAAGCAAAGAAAGACAAAAGCAAGACAGTGTGCGTAGTGTAATACCTGACTTAAATACTCGTGCAAAATAAGCGAAAGTTCTTAGTGAAACAAGTGCGAAAGTATACGTGGTGCGCTCCCGTGGTGTGCGATGGCTGCTGGGATATGTGTGTGTGTGTGTGTGTATATATATATATATATATATATATATATATATATATATATATATATATATATATATGTATATGTGTGTGTGTGTGTGTGTGTGTGTGTATAAAACAACGTGGGAACTTGCTGTTTATCCATTTCCTGCACGGCGTAAAGTAAAAGTATGTTGTCACAAATGATATATCCATCGAGCCTAGACTAAGATTCATGAACACGTGCTCACACCCACTCCTCCTTCATGCTCCGTTTACTTCCTCCGGAGGTGGCAGCGATTCCCGCTACGCCTCCCCGTCCCTCCCGACCTTTAGACGTCATCTCCACTTAACTACAGTCTGCGGGAAAGCGAGAGCTCAAAGTTAATGAAGGAACAATGTAGCGCCGCAGCGAGACACGTTCGGCTGAGCGAGCCTCCTACAGCTCCGAGTGGGGAAAAATGCTCGGTTTCCTTTCTTTTTTCTTCTTTCTTCCTGGGATTCAGTATGGAGGAGGAAACTTCCTACGTTAAACACGATACACACAAAACCAGACGCAGCACGCTGACCTTTCTCTTTCCGGAGAGCAGTGAAGTGTCCTGCAGCGTGAAAGTGCTTCGTGACGAGCACTACTTCTGTGCAGAAGAAAAGGGACCTCTCTTTTCTCTCTCTTTTTTATTTATTTCAATTAAATTTTTTTTCTTGGGCTTGATATTTTTTCTCCTCTCCCTTCTCTCCTTCTCTTAGGGGTGGCTTTGACAGTCCAAAAATAAGTCACTTTGTATGGTTTTAGTGCAGTGGAAGGGCACGGCACAAAAGAGGAACGTTTTCCATTGTTTTGTAAAGAAATTTCCCGGAAAAATCGTCCGGGCATTACAGTGAAATGCCAGTTAAAGGACCTCACTCTGACCGGCAGAAGCACTCCGAGTGTGTCCTAGCTTTATAACAGATTCTGAAATTTTGTGATCTTTCTGGAACGTAACAAACGCCCAAAACCGAATAAAATCTGATCAAATAGAATTAATTATCGTAGATATCCGAGGTATTCTAGATATTATTAGCTGTCTATCGTTGTCAACTATAAACAACAGAATCTTTGTTGCGTAGGAAACAACAGTTCCCTACCTTACTCAAAACTGGTTATATATCAAGATTTCCAGAAAGTTCCACAGGGCGTCCAGGTGAGATCGATTATGAACTCGAGTCATTGTAGGTGAGGATGAGGAACTGTAGGAAATACCTAAATATGTAAAAATCTGCCGTAACTCCTGCTGATGTTTGCTGGGGGATATGAGGAATGGAACATTTCAGAACATGCTGTTATAGGAAAATAATCATTAGGGTCGTACCAGTCATTACTGTTCTTTACTTACAAACATCCAATATATCTCATCATCTTTTCATCTTAAGATAAACAGCATAGAACACTGAAGTACTGAAGGCTATGGTTTTATCTCCTACCCTCTAAACAACCCTAAAATATTCCTCATTTGAGAAAATTTTACATCTTGGACTTGGATTAAAGAGAGCCAGAGCATGAGGCAAACTCGTTTTGTTTGTTAGCGTCTGATTCATCCGAGCAAACAGATCAAATGCGATGTGAGAGAATCCAAATCCCCAAACTCAATCTCCCTGATGCATGTCCAACCACGAAACCGAGTCTCTGTTATGATAATAATACGAGAATAATCTTTGTTTATCGAGATTTTTCACTTCCAGCCCAAGAAAAGTACACAGAAAAGAAGAAACGATGACGGATGACAAATACGATTAATAAAATGAAATCTATTCCACTTAATACAAATCATAAAAGAATAAAATAAAAATAATTTAAAGATCCAATAACTACATCCCAGGCTGAAACTAGGGAGTTCATCGGGATCTTATATCCGGCTATAAAAGCTATAAAAACTGATTACGTAATATTTTTTTTTAACACTATATTAGAGTTCCGTGACGATAAAAAGAAAAAGAAAAAAACGTCTTCTAACCAACTGAGGACGAAATGAATCGAGTAAATTTTGCACTCCGCCATGTTTTTCGAAATGAAAAAGAGAACAACATAACTTTAGTTTATAGGGGTGTAATAGCTAGTCACGTGATCGCATTCTTTCACGGAGGGACGGGAATCATCTACACTTAGCCCGATAGCTCTGGATTGCAATGACTAACATGCATTATACGCATTACGTGCATTATTACGATGGCCGAAAAAAAAAGAAGCCGGGCATTTTAGCCGTCTTTGGAGCTCTATCTCTGCTACGGAGCTCATTATGTTTCAGTCGATCATTTTCAAAGTCCCCATTTCAGACACACTGTTAATTTCATCAAGATTCTCGGGAGAATTTCTAAATCTATTTACTTAACTTGTATTTCGAAGATCAAACTGAAAGACGTGAGGAGCAATAAGTAGGAATACACAAAGAAAATTCCCCGTCAACTCGGAATTCCTACTCAGTTACTCGAAGTTCAGCAATTGACGTCAAACCGACATGGCCGCGCACAGCGTCAGCAGTTGGTTTCAGATCAATCAAAATATACATCGCTCAACACCGTTAGCTGGCTAGCATGTTGCTAAGAAACGCTGATGTCGTTTGAATAAACAGAGGTGGAAAATTATATCGTTCCAAGCTCCGACTTCCTGCTTCCGAGGTAAGTCGAATGCAGCAAAACGATTTAAAGTGTATAACTTTTTTAATACAAGGCTTTAATAGTACTCTTGATGCACATTAAAGGTGTACACTTAAGGTGGGGGGGGGGATGGGGGACCAGTGTAAAAACTTTTAAAATCCTAAGTTGTTGCATTGGACGTCTCCTAGGCAACAGATTTAATACTGAAAAACGGGCTACAATAGCTATCCGAGAGACACAAATGATCAAACGGGGAAAAGGTCAGTAAACGGGACTCAGTTAACAGAGTTAATGAGCACTCAGACAATCACAAATCTCCGTAATGAGACGCAAACAGAGTCGGATAATAAAATACGACTCTCCTTAAAACCCCGTCTGACCCACATATCTCACTCTGTTACCTAAAAAACCTTTTCCCATTTATTTTTACTGTAACTAAGTACGCCGCTGAACGCTCTATTAGGCCACTTTATTAGGACCTCATGCGCTTGTGCGAACGGCCAATCGTGTGGCAGCAACGCAAAGCGTACGACCTTTTCTACTTGAAAACATAAAATGTTTCCTAGACATTTAAATATAAAAATAATAGCTATAATATTAATCTACTCATTCATGTTACTCTTGTTGTTGAGCTTTATATCTACATAAGTAATTGAGGCGATTGTGTTTCTGTATTTGTTTCCTCTTAGGACGTGGGTGACTATGAACCCTTTGCACTTGCGCTGATAATTGACGCTGCTCTAGCGTAAATTGCTCCACTCTTTCCGCCACTTTTCACTGAGTGCCACGACTTTAAAAATGCTTCAGATGTTCAGTAAGTGGGAAGTAATAACAGCTTTCAGGAAATTAAAATGTTGGAATGTTTTGCAGTCGAACACCTGACACAGATCATCAGATGTTTAGAAAGTGTGCTTTAAAAAAAAAAAAAAAAAAAAACCCCAAAAAATAAACAATAAAATAATTATTTAACTAACTAATTTATATTATTATATTATATTATTGCATACCATATTTTTTAATTGTAAATACAAATTCTATTCAAGGAAAAAAAAATAAGGCAGCTGTCAAGGCAAATAGTGAAACATGGCAACCTCTGGACCCGTAAATTCTTCAGATGCTCAGACAAATATACAAGGGAAAAAAATCATATCTTCCAAAGTGAAAAGAAAAAAAAAAAGGAAAAAAAAAAAACACATTGGAAAAATACAAATTAAAAAAAAAAAAAGAAGGAGAAGAGAGAAAAAAGTAAATATATGTGACTGTTATGCAAAATAAAAAAGGTCATTTTGATATTTACATTTTGATAAGTAAAACTGTACTTTTTATGAATACATCATAAGCCACATTCCAGTTTTGTCTATGAATTTAGACTAGGCAACACACACATACACCTCATCATCATCATCGTCATCATCATCATCATCATCATCGTCAGCAGCAGCACCACACTGCTGCAAGGTTATTGACTATCCGCACACGGCCCGTTGCCAGATCCTCCTGCAGCTCCACATTTATATTTCATTCTCCTTTCGTCGAGACTCGTCCGATTGAATGGCAGCGCTCGCTTATGTAAGTGAACTTCTTTGAATCGTATCTATTCAGATCCTCCTACGCGGTGACCCGGAGCAGCATCGACGCCACCCACACAAATGCTCATGGAGAGTGTTGATCAACTCGAGTGCTATTAACTGATCTTCACTCTATAACAGCGGGAGAACGAAGGCCCGAAGACACTGGTCAACATATAGGCAAGAAAGAGACGCGGCTTTAAAAATAGAACACAGCACTTTTATTTATTTATAAGTACTGTATATAAATAAAGATGTATCGAGCTAGTGAAGTTCACTTTGGGAACATGGAGAGGAAAGAGAAAAAATTTCTTTACAGAAAAAAAAAAAATGTGGAGGACTTTCTTAAAAAAAAAAAAAAAACAACTATTGTACTGAACTTCTTTTTAGGAATTACATGCTTTGAAATGCATTATAAAATAAATATTTAACATGTTATAAATATGTCATAAATAAACAATAATTAAATGCAATAAATAAATACAATATTATATATTCATTTTATATAATTGATAGAGTACATAAATATAACAGTATATATTTCATATATGATATATAATACGTTAAATAATAAATATGTTACTGAACTGGCAGATGGGCTGCCTTTTATTCTAAACAAATAATGAATAATCGATAATAAATAATTATCAATAAAGTAATAATAAATGTTTATAATTTACATTATACATATATAAAAATGAAATTTTATCCAAAGTTTAATATTACACACTTTATATTCATTATAAAATGGTTTCTGAATTGGGAGGCCAAGCACTGAAGGTGCGTAGGCACCCTATTGTTTTTATTCTGCCTTGCTTCTTATTCTTCTTCTTCTACTGGCTAGGGCATCTATGGCAGCCCACAGAACCATCTTGTTAAAAGTTGTGAAATTTGGCATACAGATTGGGCATGGTCTAGGAAACATTCTGACCAAATTTGGGCCAAGTGCTGCCAATACTCTAGCGCCACCATCAGGTCAAACAAAAGCGTACCTAATTTGGAAGTATGTTTATGGTCATAACTTTTGAACCGTGTGTCCAAAATTTAAAAACCTTCTCTGGGTTCACTGGGTCGAGTTCAGTGCATCCTACGACGTCAATTTCTGACTAATTATATTTTCTGCCATCTTGGATTTTGTCCAAAACTTTTTTTTTTTTTTTGCTCCTCCTCCTACACATTTTGTCAAATCATCACCAAATTTGACACACATCATCAGAATAAGCCTCACAAACATTGTCCAAAGACTTTTGAATAGGACCCAGACTGGAGGCTAGGCAACTAATTTTGTGCCAGCGCCACCTACTGGTCAAAAGTTACAATAACACGTTAAAAATGCTTCGATCTAACGCATTTTTTGCTATGACTCCTCCAAATTTGGTCCAATCTTCATCAAATCTGTCTCAAATCATCTATCTACACTGAACAAAGCTTTAATGGATATTATGATCATTAAATATGAGAGTATATTAAGGTAAGTATAGGATGAAAAGTATTAAACCCATTTGCTTTTATTCTTTCAGGAACAATTTCATTACCGGAGCTGAGCCTCAGAACGGCGAAGCTACAAAATGTAAAGAAACATATAAATATTTGGGAACATGCTGTCTTATTAGTAAGAAACAAACGAGGATAAAGGCAAAGTGCTTAGCGTTTCACTGTTAGCGCTGGCGGTAAATATGATGAGCGTGTTTGATACTACACTGTTTTGTTTGCTTCAATCCATTCCCTCTGTGTAGAAATATAGCAATAGGTAGCCAACTGCTTTGTGCTTAATTACTCTACAAATGACCTTTTTTTTTGCTGCTTTCACACACAGCCCCAGGGAGGAAAACGTTGCACAGGATGTTGGCGAGCAGCTAACGGCTTCGCTGACAATAAAAGAACTTCCCAAATGGATATTGCTCCGCCATCAATCTTGCAGCCTGTTTTTATTCTGTGAACTTGGGACACAACAAATCCATATTTGAAGGAGGCTCCATGAAAGCCATCACCGGAGACTGGAACAACCCGCAGGAAAGCACAGAGAACGCGTCGATATTTGCAAAAGATTGCGACGTCTGCGAGAAGGACGAACTCTCGGTTATTTAAGGGCTTTTTTTTTTTTCTTTTCTTTTCCCCGGGACTAGAGGGCTGCAGATATGAAGCTCACGTCTACACTTTCACTTCTGAAGCGCTACGCTGAAAACCTGCAGCATATTAAATTAGAAATAATAAACACAGTGTGTTTGGGGAAACTCAGGCCTCGGACTGGGGGGAAAAAAAACTGACATAAATAGCTTTAAATACTAAAACAATCAATTCAAATTTATTCAGAAGTAAAGTTTTGACGAAAAACTCTTCACGGTTTAATAACTCCAGAGACGCTAGGTCGAAGAAGCTTCTCATTTGTAGATTATATCAGATCCCATCATACACAATGGTTTAAAAAGTTAAACAGATTCAAAAAAAAATTTTTTTTTTCTTTAGACGTTTCTCTATGAGTTTTTTTTACTGTATGGCCTTAAGAGAAAGTCTTAATTATAACTAATTACATCGTCAGTGAGCATTTATACAGAGTTATGTTAGATATAACAGGTTATAGTGCAGTTGTAGTGCATTATGAATGCAGGATGAATAGCTAGTGCTGTAAATCAAATAAATGATGACGTAGCAGATGTACTTGTGTTTTTCAGTGACGGCGTGTTTGGAGGTGATTTTATTTATTTATTAATTTTTGCTGAAGTCTTGCTATTTCTGCTGAGAATTTCTCTTCAGGTCAATTGAAACATGCAATATTTTCTTTTCTTTTTCTGAGTTTTATATATATATATATATATATATATATATATATATATATATATATATATATATATATATATATATATATAAATGTACTCATTTGTGAACCATTTGTAATGAGACTTTTGTATGTGTCCTAGATTTCTCTTCAGCTCTTCAGTGTGTGTGTGTGTGTGTGTGTGTGTGTGTGTGTGTGTGTGTGTGTGTGTGTGTGTGTGTGTGTGTGTTTAAGTGCCTGGCTTCGGTTCATTATAAAATATTCTGCCAGAAATGTGGACATCTGCCACTACTTTAAAGCATTTCAGCATTTTTAAAAATTTTTTTTTTAAATGAGTGTATCATCTTAAACACAAATAATATAAACCATCAGTGGCGGTTTTATGTCACAAAAGGGTGAATGTGTCGATATCCGACGTTGATGTGACACCATGCGTAATGAACAGGAAGTATGGTCAAATTGTGCACAAGCGATTCGGTACAAGTTATTCGTGGTAAGCAGGAAAAAAAAAATCAAGCACAAATCAGGACACGACTGACTGATTGTCCTTGTCGGAAGAAGACTAATGACCTAGCGTGCTCTCAAAAAGCCCAGCTAAGCAAGTCTTGCAAATGAGAAACACTAATCATGATGTATTCCTGCAATTGTGTCACTGGGTGGGACGTTACCTCGGAGTATGGGATGTTCACATCTTAATAAGATTTATGTGTTTATGTAAGGAAATGTAAGACATGCACTGATGATTAGGCACATTTTCGGAAGCATATTTTAAAAGGAAATGAGCACTCCGCTCCTGGAGGTGTATAACATACATAAATAAAAAATAATAAAAAAAAACATTCAGCAGCAGGATATTCAGAGAAAAAATAAAATAAAATAACGGGTATTTAAATACCCAATAACCCAGAGCTAAGCTAAGAAGACGTGCGTGGCTAACTGAAATGATAGCCGTGGAAATAAACCCATGAGCTAAGCTAAAGAATGCCGTGGTGGTAAACAAGAACACTGGAGCTAACCATGTGAGCTAAGCTAACAGGCCTGTGGTGCTAAAACTAGAAAACCAGAACTACAACCAAAGCTAGTGTTAATCAAACAAGCTAAGCTAACAAATACGTAGTGATCGTGTTATCTCGCATCTGACTGGTCAGAAAGTGCTGTCGTTTCTATAGTAACATTAACGCGGACTTGGATAACCTACTGAAAACAAACAAACAAACCAAAACCAAACAATACAATCCCTCATAGACATTGTAACGGTTTAAATGAGTATAATGGGAATTGTATTAGTTTCAAAGGAGACTGTAAGGATACCTGTGGGTCTCTACTGGTAATTTGTTGCCTTCTATTGGTGGCATGTTATGTCTAGTGGATACCATTAAGGACCAGTCATGGTAATGGTTTTAATAGTTAGCTGATGGATTGTAATGGTATTTGTAGTGAAAATCATTATTGATTTTTTTTTTTTCTTTTCTTTTCAGCAGGGTGGTGGAACTTTGCATACTCTAAGCTTAATAATGATCATTTTTGTTGTTGCTGCTGCTGTATAAGAGAGATAAAACACTTCGGAATGTGCACTTCTATGAATAATTGGTAGCATTTCATTGTTGAATACTTTCCTATAAGAGCATGAGACAAAATTTGCTGGAATATTTCTAAATTACTTTTAGACACACACACACACACACACACACACACACACACACACACACACACAAAAAAAAAAAAAAAAAAAACCTTCTAAAATGATGTGGACATTCTTTGGATTTAGTGTCTCCGTATGGAACGCGGATAATTCCCCCAACGTTGATTGTAAAAGCATGGCGCAGGGGTCTCTCAGTGCACTCACAGAAATGAATTACTACTTAAACTTGAAATATAATTGAGTTATCAGAACGTGCACTCTGCATTAACAAGGACAAGTTATAAAAACACACCACTTGCCCTCGCTGCCTCTCAATGGAAATATTACAGCTTTAACGAGCTACTATTCATTCCACTTCCTTTGGATTCTCCGTATTCTCCAGTGGTCTCCTTTAAAGGTCGCGGTGTTTATTAATTCATTCATATTTTCGCTGAATTGTTCAGCATTCAGGGTTTTTTTTTTTTCTTCAGACTTTTGGTTCCATCTTGGTGAAAACGATCTACAGCGATGTGGTTCAAGGAATGGTGAATATGAACTATTTCAGTGTGTGCGTGTTTATTAGACTTTAGACATAATCTAGACTTTATTAGAATTCATACAAAATACTTAAAAGGAATTGTTACCAACTTACAAGGAATTACAAGCACAGTTATAATTATTTATGATTATGCACTTTATGGAAAGCGTTGCCCGTTATTTATTTATTTATTTATTATTATTTTGGGACTTATTTCAAGTACAACCATCTCAATGTCTAGATCTTTCCGCATATCTATACACCGAACCGCTTTCGCGTATCCTCTTCAGTGGGTCGTGAAAGAAAATCAACACAAAGATGTCTACTTCATGACCATCTAGAGTTTTCTAGCCTTCTCTCCGTCATTTCTAACAACCATGAGTTCCTTATCAAGGACACGATTGCGTTGGTCCAATCCCTGCGACGATGGAAGGAAGATATTCTCCATCTAGCACTGCAACGCGGCGTGGCGCAGTACATGAATTCGCGCTGTAATACAAATATACATCCTTGTATTTCTATTTAATAGTTTTCTTTGCTTCCTGCTAACACAATGAACACAAATCTATTCAGCGGAACGTACGGGTTCGGCAGAGTGCTTTATGAAATTACCGCATGTGATTTCTTATCCTTCGCAATCCATCAGGTACCACTTGAAAGGGGGATTTTGGAAATGGGGGCAGGATGGCGAAATGGAATTAGAGCAATCGATCCCTCTGTATTTTCGTTGGTTGGTTGCCAGCCAGGCAATTACTTCTCCATCATAATTTGTAGCTGCTTTTGTTCAGACAAGGCTCCATTTCAGAAATATAATACCGTCTATGTAAGTGCGTTTAACACACAAAAGGCAATCAGGCTGTCAGCTTTGAGGAGCTCTGTTAATGATATATGATAGGGCAAATGCGTCTTAGATCAGAATGATCTAAGACATTTGGCGACGACGATTGTTTTAGATTTAATAAAGCTGGTTTGTTTGCGGTTCGTTAAGTGTACGTCGTCGGGATGATCACACCTTCGACGCTTTGTACGAAAGCTTGAGGTTTGGTTACCGTCATCAATAACACTGGGGTTTGGAATCATTTAGAACATTTACAAAGAACGACGTCCGGGTGAAAGTCTCCGAATATAGAATCGTCACGGATGCGGACCAAGCGGGACGCGAACAAGTTTATCGTTAAATCGTAAACTCGTAAGTGAATTGGGAAAGATGTTGGATCTTACGCTTAGCTTTCTGAGTTTGTGTACGTTTAGACAGAAGGAGATTCACTAAAGTGAACCTCGATTGCTAGCTATTTAATTAATCCAGAATATACCAGTAATAGACAGAGAAATTAATACTAAACCCTATAAAAGGAGGAAGAGTCAGTATGTATCTATAGTAGATGTTCTCTGCACTGGCTGAGCTGTATTACTAGAATTGCTGAGCTCAGAGAGTGTTTAGTCGGTCATTTGGTCATTTTGAGCTCTCTGTGAGCGTTGCCTTTTATGGAGTTTTGTGGGTGTCGTTGAATGTGAATCAGCTGTGCCATGAACACGCTTAGTACTACAGTTGATTGACAGCATATGCGCATGACTACATAAATATTTACAGAAAAATATGTACCCAATTATCAAATAAGCTGCATACGACATTGTTAATACATAACTGGTGCGCATTTTCTCCGACGAGTTACATACCTTGCTGTGGACCCACACACACACACACGCACACACACACAGCTGAAAATATGTGTGTCTTCCCCTAAGATCCCTGTCAACTCCCAGCTCCCTTTGCCATAAAGTGAATAAAGGCGGCATTACTCATATGTCTGCCTCTACACCTGTCATGTCCAACATTCGCCGGTCCCATTTCACACTTCAGGCACCTCACATAAAGCAGCAGCTCTCTGATGCCCTCCCAAACCTCCACAACACCATAAATTTCACTATTTTCTCCTCCCCGGTGACCTTTTCCTCATTCCGTGGGCACCCGCTAGAGTAACGCAAAGCTTTTTGGGTCTCAGCCCGAGCTCGCCAGGCGACACAAAACACTGACAAATGACTCAGGAACTTGGCGAGAAAACAGAAGGGAGGAACGTAGATCCAGGTAGGTTGCGCAATGCAAACTATTCATATTCACAGATGGTTGTACTAAAAAAAGACGGAGACATATGAATGTGCATAAGCTATACAATATGTGTGCGTGTGTGTGTGTGTGTGTGTTGGGCGGGGGGGGGGTGAAACATTTTTCATGCTGATTAATGAAAACCTGTGTGTCTGACATATTTAGCCACCTAATTAACCGACAAACATCCTACGGCAATATAAACTTTCGACTATTCCTATAGTTCCGCATAATGTATACGTGTAAAATTGAAAAAAAAAAAAAAAATTGGTATCAATGTGTCCAAAGTTCAGCCATCTTTACCCTTGGGCTTATGGAAAGATGACAGAGACTAATAGCTTTTGCAATCCATTATCTCACTCAGCCAGTCCCTTATCAGAGCTGAATTATAAATCCAAAATGAGGCAGAGAACCCCCCGTGCACCCAAATGCCATCTTATCAGAGCCGTAGTCACCCAGTGCTAATCTGTATTACCTCTCAGTAATTAGTGTCCATGCAAAATCCTGCACTGGCACAAAGCAGTCATGCAGAATAAAGTTGGATGCAGGAAGTGACATTAATCTGCTATTATTAATTTCCCATTTTACATACGTTCTCTTTTTCTTCCTGCTTCTTGGAACGATAAATCACCTCGGTCGGAAGGCGCCGTCGAGCTTGAGCATGATTACCAAACTTATAATTGGTCAGAGTTGCTGTGAAGTTGATGGATGTGACCGTGGGCTTGCTTCACAAACAGGCTGAGCATCATCATGCATTCCGGCTGTGGACGGGCTTCGCTCTGCCCTACAGCCTTTAATTGAGATATCTAACATTAATGACGACTGAGACCAAAGCAAAAACATTACTCGTTTCCTGTGGGAAATGTGTGACGTGACAGGAGGTGGCTCCGTATTAAATACAGATGATGGAAAGGTTTGCTGTATAGATTTTTGTGACATTGAGCAGCCCGAGCAGGTTGAGCGGATGATTCATCAAACCAGCAGGGCTGTCACGCTCCCCCAGAACTTATTGGCACTACCATATTGATAGAACAATGGGCTTTGAACACAGCTGGAGACGCCTGGAAAGCCATCGATTGGACTGGGTTTATGGGGTGATTTCAGTTGGGGAGGTTTGTTGAGATTCAGTTTGGCTAAACATTGGCCTGGCGCCACTCCCGAGGTAGTGGACTAACCACAGAGGTAATAACCTGTGCAATCTGAACACGTCTGAACAAACATGAGCTTGGACTGTGTGTATCACCTTGAGCTGCCGAAAAGCGACTCAAGACACTGAGTAAAAATAAAGGTCATTTTATAACAGGCAGATTGAATGATGTACAGGTGTGAAATTTGCATCATACAGTAATGGTTTAATAAAATAAACATAATAGAAGAGATATAATAGAATAATTATGTTACATATATCCATCCATCCATCTGTCCATCCATCCAGGTTATATATACTGTTGTTTGTCCACCCATCTATCATCCATTAATTCACTATTCACTGACATCTGTCCATCCATCCATCCATCCATTCATCATATATACACTGATGTCTGTCCATCCATTGATCTGCCCAAAAAACATTGTCTGTCCATCCATCCATCCATCCATCCATCCATCCATTATACACTGACATATCTCCTTCCATCTCTCCATCCATCTAGTATACACTGACATATGTCCATTCACCTATCCATCAAATATATGGTGATGACTGTCCATCCATCGAACCATCTATCCATCCATCCATCCAATATATACCACTGACTGGCCATCTGTCTACCCAATATACTCCAATGCCTGTTCATCCATCCATCCATCCGTCCATCCATCAATCATACACTGATAATTGTCCACCATTCATCCGTCCATCCATCTATCCATCCAATATACACTGATGTTTGTCCATCCATTGGTCTGTCCAAGAAACATTGTCTGTCCATCCATCCATCCATCCATTATACACTGACGTATCTCCTTCCATCTTTCCATCCATCTAGTATACACTGACATATGTCCATTCACCTATCCATCAAATATATGGTGATGACTGTCCATCCATCCATCCATCCATCTATCCATCCATCCATCCATCCAATATATACCACTGACTGGCCATCTGTTCACCCAATATACCCCAATGCCTGTTCATCCATCTTTCCACCCAATATACCCCAATGCCTGTTCATCCATCTTTCCACCCAATATACCCTAATGCCTGTTCATCCATCCATCCATCCATCCATCCATCCAGCCATCTAATATACACATGGATGCACAGATTTATTGCTAGAGGTATGCTGGCGGTATGTATAGTCTGAAAATGAGCATGTATCTATTGCCAATAAATTGCTAAATCCAAATACAATATTTGTCTCAGGTGGTTGTGTTCAGAAATGGCAATTTAAGTTAAAAACAAAAGTCAATATTTATATAGAAATGTTCTCTATATTGAATCGCGCTGCACAGCTGCTTAAGTTGAATTTCTTTTCGATCCATTCTGATTACTAAAATATTATCACACCTCCAAACTTTTTCAGCAGGTTTAGCAATCGTGTCTAAACCAACTCCGTTAAAGACAAGCGTTTCATTTTAAGCCTAAAAAAGATCGATGCATAGAAAATGCAGGCCGATAAAGCAGGTTTGAACAACAAACAAATGAAACACAAAATGCAGTTAGGTTGCGGGTGAAATTCGACGTCCTTATCTTAGCAGCAGGTTTAAGTAGAACTAGTCATAACGCTAGCACAAAGTCAAAACACTACCTGCATGTGTAGCTTGCTCCGTATGGGAGTATTGATCAGACCACCGTACTTCACAGAGATCCGGAATGAACAGAGACAGCAAACGCTCACACAGATCTGACATTTCACCCAGGACATGTCTGAACTGCTAAAAACGCTGTATCTGAACCGTATTCTCTTCAAATCCATCTACTGAGTGTCAGCTATAGTAAGACTTGCTTTCTTTTTTGTCCAGACAGGGACCGAGAGATCTAACGAGATCTCTACAGCTGATAAATATTTTATAATCTTATGGATACACCGAATATCAAACAAAACAAATCCGTGAACAAGCGAGACTTCTTTGTAGATTCAGCTTCAGCTTACGCCTTCACGCCACTAATGTTCATTTTAATTTTGTATTGTTCTGGAGATGTTTCTGTGAACAGCCCAATCGATTAACTTCTGTCTTTTAAATGCCAAGGCTTTAGCAGGGTGATTAAATGGAGTGGAAATGAACAAAGTTTAGCAGGTGTAGAAGTATAAATGGTTTAATGAACACCTCAGTGTTTAGCCTTTAATACGTGGATTTGTCCCCCTAAGTAAGGAGAATTGTCATCTGAGTAAGATTTAATTATCAGTGTCTCGTTAGTCACGGGCGCAAATTAAAGACCAAGCAACTATGGCTTTACCCGTGTTGAAGCACATCACAGCAACCGCTTTTTTCCATTATGCATCCTATCCATCTACAATTAAGTCCATCCATCCATTATACATTCATGCCTATCCATCCATCCATCCAACCATCCATCCATCTTATATAGACATATGATATCTAATATACACTCATATATATCCATCCATCCAACCATCCATCCATTATACATTTATGCCTATCCATCCATCCATCCATCTTATATAGACATATTATATCTAATATACACTCATATATATCCATCCATCCATTATACATTTATGTCTATCCATCCATCCATCCATCTATACATACATACATATTATATCTAATATACACTCATATATATCCATCCATCCAACCATCCGTCCATTATACATTCATGCCTATCCATCCATCCATCCATCTTATATAGACATATGATATCTAATATACACTCATATATATCCATCCATCCAACCATCCGTCCATTATACATTCATGCCTATCCATCCATCCATCCATCCATCTTATATAGACATATTATATCTAATATACACTCATATATATCCATCCATCCATTATACATTTATGTCTGTCCATCCATCCATCCATCCATCTATACATACATACATATTATATCTAATATACACTCATATATATCCATCCATCCATCCATCCATTGTACATTTATGTCTATCCATCCATCCACCTACCTTAAATAGGCATATTATATCAAATATACACTCATATATATCCTTTCATCCACCCATCCATCTATCCATTATACACTGGTATATGTCCATCCATCCATCCAACCATCTATCAATCCATTCATCTTATATAGACGTATTATATTTAATATACACAAACATATGCCCTTCCATCCATCCATCCATCCATTATACATTTATGCCTATCCATCCACCCATCTGTCCACCAATCCATCCATCCATCCATCTTATATAAACATATTATATCTAATATACACTAATATAGGAATTACCATCCACACATCTATACATTATACACTGATATATGGCCATTCATCTATCTGTCAATCCATCCATCCATCCATCCATCCATCCATCTATCTATCTATCCATTATACACTGATATGTACATCTATCCATCCATCCATCATACATCTATGCCTATCCATCCATTCATTTTATATAGACATATTATATCTTACATACACCAATATATGTATTTCCATCCGTCCAACCATCCATCCATCTATACATTATACACAGATATATGTCCATCCGTCCATCCATTCATTCATTATTCATTCTTTCTTTAACATTTTTTACACAGGTCATCCTTCAGGTCATGCAGATGGTCAGCGTTTTAGATTGACAGATATGGTTTATATCTTTCTAACAGAAGTGTATCTGTGCGCATGTATTCTGTGTGAGCACGTCCACGTGTATATCTGTTTTTAAATCAGCATGTCTACTCCAGTAAGCAGCCTTTGCCTTATGAGTCTTCCTCATGCATATTATTAGCATAATTAAAAGTCTTCATCATTTATTGAGCGCTGTGATCTGACAGACGTTTCCCGTGTTGCACAGCATTAATTATTACCCAAATACATTAAACTGATTTAATGTGTTCCTCTGAAACCACTATTCCAACGTGTCTTTCCGTCATTAATGTTCTTGCATTAGTTATTTTGTTCCTACGATGATGTTACTAATTACACCTAATAAATCATTCACCACGTCAGCTTTCTGAGGACCAAGAGCAGATACGCAGCAGAGTTTGAGTGCGCTCACACCAGGAACATTTTACTAATGATAAATACCATTAGTGTTAATTCCACTGTATTAAAGAGTGGGGAACAGGCAACAAAATGTGAAATAGGGAGATAAATATTCACAGGAGGGAAAAAATCTAATTACACTGTTCTTCCTGGGAGAAAATGGAAGTAATCTTAAATGACTCAATCTGCTGATCGTTTGTGTTCATTCTGAATCGCGTCCCATAAATCGGGGCCTGATTTCTCTGTGATTAAACATCGGCACACATTGCACACTCAAACACAAATCATTACGGAAATCTACAGTTTTCCAGGTAGACCTTATTGGTCTTTTGATTATACACTGATATACGGCCATTGATCCATCCGTCCATCCATCCATCCATCCATCTATCCATTATACACGGATATATGGCCATTGATCCATCTGTCCATCCATCCATCTATCCATTATACACCGATCTGCACATCCATCCATCCATCCATTCATCCATCTATCCATTATACACTGATATATGGCCACTGATCCATCTGTCCATCCATCCATCTATCCATTATACACTGATCTGCACATCCATCCATCCATCCATTCATCCATCCAACCATCCATCTATCCATTATACACTGATATATGGCCATTGATCCATCTGTCCATCCATCCATCCATCCATCCATTATACACTGATATATGGCCATTGATCCATCCATCTATCCATCCATTATACACTGATATATGGCCATTGATTCATCTGTCCATCCATCCATCCATCCATCCATCCAACCATCCATCTATCCATTATACACTGATATGTACATCCATCCATCCATCCATCCATCCATCCAACCACCCATCTATCCATTATACACTGATATGTATGTACATCCATCCATCCATCCAACCAACCATTATACAGTGATATGTACATCCATCCATCCAACCAACCATTATACACTAATATGTACATCCATCCATCAATCTATCCATCCAACCATCCATCCATCCATCCATTTTATACTGGTATGTAAATCCATCCATTCATCATACATTTATGCCTATCCATCCATTTATTTTATATAGACATATTATATCTTATATACACTAATATATGTTCTACCATCCATCCATCCATTATACACTGATATGCACATCCATCCATCCATCCAACCATCTATCCATTATACACTGATATGCACATCCATCCATCCATCCAACCATCCATCCATCAAACATTTATACATATCCTTCTTTTCATTTTATATAGAATATTATATCTTATATACACTAATATATGTTCTACCATCCGTCCATCCGTCCATCCATCCATCTATCCATTATACACTGATATATGTCCATCCGTCCATCCATCCATTCATTATTCATTCTTTCTTTGACATTTTTTTACACATCCATGAAGCTGTTTTTTTCTTTAATTTTTCCATTAAAAAATACCGCCTTTTTTTTTTTTCCCCGTCACAATGGAGCGTTTTTTATTCCGTACACAGTATTTTATCAACACTAACAATTTTCATTATTTAAATATGGACACATCATACTTTTGTGTCCATTTATACCTGATAATGCAGAGAATGTCTGCGAAACTAGTTCATGTTATTACTTACTTATTATTATTATTAGTAGTAGTAGTATGTTATAGCAGCTATAAAAAAAAAAAAAGTCCTTCCATCACCAGCGTCATTTTCCCTCTCTTTTGCAGATAATACAAAAATTGTGTACCTTATTATCATCTTAGAGAGAAACTGCAAATTGTAAACTCCTGTATTCTGAATGGTATAAAGCACCGACACCGGAGACTCCTTCCATAAATGTTAAATAACAGCACCTTCTGACCGATCAGATTTGAGAATTCAACAGCGCTGTTGCATAAACGAATATATTTCCAATTCACTGTTCGTGTGAAGCGTTTGAAATGAATGAATGAACAGTTATTAATCTCTAAGCAAACTCGTAAACTAGTGAATTACTTACTTTTGGCCAGGACTGTATTACTGCAACTTAAATTACCTCTGATAATGGACTCGCATCTCTTTAGTATATAATTCCTCAGCTGACAGGCTTTTAAGCTCAGATTTACAACCCGATAAATGGATATATAAAATAAACCATGTGCAGGGTGTGATTTAATATCTCCGATAAGTCTGAGCACTCGTGATCGAACCGCATCAGTGTTAATGCTGACACTGTAAAGGCACCGAACATTCCGGTAAAACTGCTCACTTCAAAAATAATAACAATAAAAAGCTACTTTTACTGCAGGGTGTTGGTGTAAACGGCAGCAACGGAGCTGATCATTTAACATTTAAGAAATGAAGAGGTGGAAGGCAGTGACACCGAGAACACTTCGCCTTCAGGAACTGCGTAGGTTAAACGCTTTTTACCGGCAGAGAAAAAATAATAGTCCGTTTTTTTTTTTGTTGTTGTGGTTTTTTTTTTTAAAGCTGTGTTGTTGTTTTTTTTCTTTTCTTTTTCCCCCACAATGAACTGCAAGGAAACTAGGCTGTATTAAAAAAAAAAAATGTTGAATTCTGATTGGTCAGAAGGTGTTTAAATCTTTCCGTAAGAGCGACGGTTGGAAATCCCAGGTTTAAAATGAATGCTCTTGTTCGTATATTCTGCATTAACAATTTAAACAAGGCTGGTGAAGGAATGACTGTTTACAGCTGCTGTAATGTAAGTGCGCAAAGGGACTAATTTGCTTTAAAGACATTCCACAACATTAAATATAGCTCTAAATAAAAAAAAAAAAGAAAAAAGAAGAAAAAAAAAAAAGAAAAGTAAAACGGTCTCTTTAATAAATTTAAAAAAGGCAAATTGCTATCATGTAAGAGAAATAAAACACTTCAGGGTGGTAGCAGTAACTAATGATGTGCATATCAGTGTATAATGGATGGTTGAATGGATGGATGGATGGATGGATGAATGTGCATATCAATGTATAATGGATGGTTGGATGGATGGATGGATGGATGGATGGATGGATGTGCATATCAATGTATAATGGATAGATGGATGGATGGATGGATGATGTGCATATCAGTGTATAATGGATAGATGGTTGGATGGATGGATGATGTACATATCAGTGTATAATGGATAGATGGATGGATGGATGGATGTGCATATCAATGTATAATGGATGGTTGGATGGATGGATGATGTGCATATCAGTGTATAATGGATAGATGGATGGATGGATGGATGGATGTGCATATCAATGTATAATGGATGGTTGGATGGATGGATGGATAGATGTATGGATGGATGTGCATATCACTGTATAATGGATGGTTGGATGGATGGATGGATGATGTGCATATCAGTGTATAATGGATAGATGGATGGATGGTTGGATGGATAGATGGATGGATGTATGGTTGGATGTGCATATCAATGTATAATGGATGGTTGGATGGATGGATGGATGATGTGCATATCAGTGTATAATGGATAGATGGATGGATGGTTGGATGGATAGATGGATGGATGGATGGATGGATGTGCATATCACTGTATAATGGATGGTTGGATGGATGTATGGATGATGTGCATATCAGTGTATAATGGATAGGTGGATGGATGGATGGATGGTTGGATGGATAGATGGATGGATGGATGGTTGGATGTGCATATCGTCACACTATCCCATCGTTGATTATTTTCCTATAACGGCATGTTTGAAATGAAACAAAAATTCACACACCAATTCACACCCATTTTGGTACTTCTGGGTTAAAACGGGAAAATTGCATGCATGACTTTCCATTCGCTTTAAGATGTGATATATTTGTGTGTTCTATATTCTCTTTATTAGCTTGTTTGTAAATAAATCTAAGATTACTAAGCCTACTTCTAGACGTATCCAGTAATTTAACATTAAACATAAAACATTTTACCCTATTGACAAATAATTTGGCTTACTTTTTAATCATTATGATCTGCCCGTCAAATAAGAGAACAAAAGCACCAAATTTGCAAATACGTCTGGAAATAGGCTTAACGGTCTTATTTTCGTTGTCCAGTATAATAATAACCTCATAATGAGAAATATTCTCATTTTCACTTTTCCTTCTATTCAACATATCTTCACTTGCTAAGATAGAATTAAAGGCTATCGAATAAGGATATTTAAATATATTACACAGAACAAATGAAATGTTATTACAGAATCTGAGAGAATGCAAAATCTATTAAAAAAAAAAAAAAGACACTGGTTGCAGTTATAAAGGCAAAGAAATAAGTTATGTTACTGACTGAACATTAAACATATTGTTGCTATGAATCGTACTTCTTTAAAAATCACACCACCTTTATTTTGTCTTGATTTTGTCTTGGTCGGACTTGATCACATGTCTTGGCTAAGAGGTGAATGAATAACGGACAGAAAATCGGTTCTGCTATGTAATTTGCCATCACAGTATGAACCAGGCGTCGTATTCCACTTTAAGTAAAATTGAAAAACAGATTGTTTCGACCCAAACAGAACATTAAGTATTAACCGTCCTGGTTTAGGTGTCTGAGATACCCAATCAGCTTGGATACACATATAGTATACACACACACACACACTTACCGGATGTCCCCGGGGTCTTCGGTGACGAGTACATCGGTCTTGCAGCTGGCGACAGGGTTGATTGACAGCTCGACTGGTGGCACCACAAAGCTCTTGCTGACGGGCAGCCAAAGGCCTTGGCCCAGACTGTAAGAGGACCTGCACATGGCAATAATACAGGCAATCAGACAGCATTCTGGGAGTCAGCCATGAACACAGGCAGCCAGAGAGCATGCTGGGAATGGCAACTACCCCATGTTATCCACACAGCTGCTTTTTTATCCATAAAGTCATATAACAGAAGCCAGGTTTGATTATTGTAAATCTGGTTTAATAGCATAATTAAAAGAATATTAAGAAAAATGGTCTCATGTGGAAGTGTGAGAGTGCAGACGGTTATAAATATACCTAACGGTGGATAAAAATGGTTTCTCTGTTGTGGCAGTTATTTGCTTTTTCTGGCATTTTTTATTTATTTATTTTTTTAATCTTTTAGCTCCACTTGTGACAGAACCGTCACTGCAAACCAATAGAAAGTCGTCCGACTTAATCTTACGACGAAACGATTCTATGCCGATCTAGGCGTGGTCTCTTCCGGGATGACTCCACACCGACCAAAAAGACACAAGGGCTGAAAATGATGAAGATGGAAGTGATGTAAATCATACGCTATGACCTTTATAGCCTCCAGATCTCAGCCCAGTTGAAAGCCTATGGGAGATTTTCGAGTCAGATCCACCACTCCAATGGGAAAAGCTCTTCCAAGAACATCCATAGCCTAGATATTCATCCAACCTGGGCTTCATGGAAGAGTTGAGAGCTGTATGAAATCCTGCTTGGAGAAAGGCATGTCGGAGACAAACGTGGAAAGGAACAAAGAAACCCACCACTGCTCATCATTCCCACTGTGAAGCATGCTGGTGGGAGCATCATTTTACACTTGAGTTACACTGAGCCTTTTGGTTGCTTCTCTGATTAAAACCCTGACTAATCCCCTCCTTTTGGTGGACAGTCTTCCTTGGTCGCAGTTGTCACGATTAATCGATTATGAAAATGATCGTTCATTTATGTGGAACAGTATTAGGATATTTATTTATTTTTTTATTACTAAGCACCGAGTGATACTTGTTTTGGTAGCTCCTTGGTCCATTCGACTAATCACATGACTTCTAACGGCATTCCTTTTTCCTCCACTTCGACGGGCTACTCGCCACAGATTCTTGACACATAATCCCAGTGAAATCCATCTCAGTTCCACTACAGAAATGTGGGAAACAATATCACGTACGACTGTAATAAAATAACACTCAAATAAACCATGTCAAGCGTCATGTCTGATAAAGTAACAACAACCTCATACGCAAGTGCTTCTAGAAAGAAATTATTTCATTTTAGGCCGCATTATATGCTAGACCTCTGCACTGAGTCCATTATGTAATAAGCTGCCATTAATGTAATACAAGTTATTATATTTCAAGGCTTTATTGCATTTGGACCTCGGCATCAGAGCCATTATGTAATAACCTGCCTATAAGGTAATTACATATTGCCCCCACAATAGTATAGTGCAATGTCAATCCTTTTTTTGTAATAATATTGGCCTTTGTAATGTTGCTAAGCTGCAGTATGCAAATGAGCCCGATGAAGTGCCTTTTACTCAATAAACACAGCCGAAAATGGAGCGGTTTCTTCCCCTAACTCTGCCGTTTTCTGATATCTTCGGTTCTCCAGTGGATCTGGCTTATCTTGTTTGTTGAAAGATCAGCAAGTCTCCTCCGAGGTATTCGCTCTGTCCTCGTCTAACCCCGTAGCGCAGGCGGTAACCGCGCGGCCGGCTGCTGTTCGCTCGGTGTTTACATGCATTGCAGTTCAGCGTACTGGACTCAATGACACTCTTGATAAAGAGCTTAATGTTGTTTCCAGTGAAAGGATCATTAACTTGCTGACATTCCACGAGGAATATTAAGTGCTTGTTTTTACATGACTTTTTTTTTTCTTTTACAAAGCAGTCTTTGAAACTGTGACGCTTTCCTGTATTTGAAAACGGCAATTAGTTCAAAGGGCTGTATTCGGAGTCGTCTTACGGGGTCTTAAGGGAAATTGCAAGCGCATACTGGTATTCATAGCTCAGCAGAACTACAGACTTAAGCACTGTATACTGGAAGACGTGCCGGAGGTAAGCACGTAAAATAGAGGCGTGTCTCTTCATAGTGCAAAATAATAGCATGTGCTGGATCAAGTGCTGTTCCATAAGTCTTGTTATAAGTTCTAAGTGTTGTGCCGCATTGTTAAACCGAATCGAATTTGCAGTAATTAATCATAATTTACTATTCACTCGGACTGCTGAAGTAGGAACGCATATACTGGCGATATACTACGTGCACTGCTACTAGACGCTCATTTAAAGCGTACCCTTTAATCCAAAGTCGATCCAAACATAAATCCTTGTAAAACAATCAAAATAGCATTTAGACAATTACTTAACCCTGACTTTAGTGTTACAGTAAACCTAGATTAGCTTTAATCCTGATATATTTCAATCCGGGATTTGTTTAAAACTGATTTTTGTGTCAAACTAAAGCCGTGGATTAAATGACGGATTAGATATAATCCTGAGTCGGAATTAAAGTTCGACGTGACTGCCGTATTAGGTAAACATCGTACATCGCGTCTGACTGAGACAGAACACGAGTGACAGTTGCATCATCTGTACGGTTGCACGGTTTCCTGAGCACCAATCAATCGTCCGCATCGGTTCCCGTGAAACTCGGCCACTGAGCACTACGGCTGCGTCCCTGACCTCAGATATGGAAACGAACACGGTGAATCACATCAGATCGATGCGCGCTCACGCTCGTAAATAAGACGCAGGTGACGCGGGCACCGCTCTCGCTCATCAGCTGACACTGGAGAGCCCATCGATTGGCTCTTTCTCCTCACTATCAATCAGCACCGAGCGAGTGCATTAAACCAGCGTGTCGTCAGCCAGCACAGAGCGATGACATCCCGGTAAGTACGATGAGAGCTAAATAAATTCAAAGCACTCCATTTTTGTCTTGGGGAAAGGAGTGAAAAATCACCAGGGTGGAATCTGATTGAATGTTTTGAGAGCTACGGCTTTATATTGTGGCTCTGCTAATCAAAATGTCACGCACTGCTAATTGTAGAGGGAGGAAATGATCGTTGCTAGCCTTAATGACTGTAGCGAGTGCAATCAGCGGTGATCAAAATTAATGTGTGGAAATTAACATTTTTCCATGAGTTACAGCTTTTATCATCTTTTATTTTTATTTTTTGCAAATACTTATTCGATGAATAAATTAATTAACAAACTACAAATGCTGTAATCACTATAAAGAGGTCTTTAAGATGCTTAGACCGATAAAAAGAAAAAAAAAATCTAAATATGAAATTAAATTAATTGAATATGGTACTAATTTCATATTTATAATAAACACATTCATATAAGGTATAAAACATAAAATATACACAAATATATGTAATAATAACTAATAAAAATGCATTGAACTTTATAGCCATATTCATGTTCTATTAATATTCACTTTTATCTCATTATTTATTATTATTATTATTATTATTATTATTATTATTATTATTATTATTATCATTATTATTATTCTAATAATAATAATAATAATAATAACTATTATTATTACTGGTATTATTATTATTATTATCATTATTATCATTATTATTCTAATAATAATAATAATAATAACTATTATTATTACTGGTATTATGATTATTATTATTATTATTATTATTATTATTATTATTATTATTATCATTATTATTATTCTACTAATAATTATAATAATAACTATTATTATTACTGGTATTATTATTATTATTATTATTATTATTATTATTATTATTATTATTATTGGTATTGTTAATAATAATATTAATATTATTAGTGTTGTTATTATTATTGTTATTATTATTATTATTATTATTATTATTATTAATATTGATATTATTATTATTATTATTATTATTATTATTATTATTATTATTATTAGATATGCTTTAAAAACTGTTAAAGAATCTTTTAATGAATTTTGTAAGAAAAAAAAAAAAATATATATATATATATATATATATATATATATATTCATCAGATTTAAAAAATGACAGTAAGAATGTTATGAACATTAATTACAGTAACTACCTGGAAAGTTTCTCATTTGGAGCTTGTGGTTCTTATGAACCCCTACAGTAAGAACTCCTGAAGGAGCCCTGGGAAAGGACATCTCCTGGGGGGTTAGTCTGGTTGTGTTTGACTCCCTTTCTGATCTCCGGAGCCTGCGGGATTGTGATCTGGGACTGGAAAGTAGCTTTTAGCTAAGCTTATGTAGAGATGTAGAGATGCTCACCTGAAGATCTTCTCCGGCGCTTGTTCTCCCGTCACCAGGTCATAACCTCGCTCCAGGTTTGAGTACGGCCACGGCCTGCGGGAGATTTAGAACACATCATCGTATATAAATTAACAGGACAGGATCGTTTGGCTTAAATTGGAATGAAATTTTGAGGTAATTAGTTTCCTCAATTATTTTATTTATTTATTTATTTTTTTAAAGTTAAATGAACTTCTTCGGTTTTACAGTGCATAAAGACTGGCAAGTCATACTTTTTATCTGTTTATAGTTACATTTAATCTTATCGAACGTCCATGAGAAAAAGTTCGCTCCTGTTCTCACTTACGCGTTGGCGTTTATAAGCGCACATAAAAACGGCTTTCCCGCGTCTGTTACAAAGCACTGACGCTGGAGACTCCTTCCAAAAAAAAAACAACCCCAAAAATGCTACGTAAACGTCTGCGTACAGAGAACTTCACGTCGCCGTATCGACGATTAGGTGGAGATTATCTGGTCCCTGTTGTAAACTGCTCACGAAATAGAAAGGACATGGTAGAAAATGAATTCTCACCAATCAGCTTTGAGGATTCACCAGCGCAGCGCTGTGATCATGTTTATTACTATGAATATTTGAAACGGAAAGGGATGTCTGGCCTTCACGTCGGTGCGGTTTAGGGAATCCTCGAGTATTCTATATTTCCTCATTAACGGCGTCGTCGTGCCACCGCTCTTCCCACCGACTCCCTGCCGCTCGAGTGCTCGCCGTCACAAGGTGATGTATCTTATTTTTGATTTCCTTGTCTCTTTCCCTGTCTGCTCGCTTTTTATCATCTTTTTTTTCGCCGTGTGTTAAGGTGACAGTCTGCCTTACCCTTCGTTCCGTCCCCAGTCGGTCCGGATGCAGAGGTGTGCGTGTTCAGGGTCAGGCGAGTAACCGTCCAGGCAGCTGCATTCTCCTGGAAAGAACAAAAGACAGAGTGACAGATATTCATTTATCTATCCGGTGGTATATATTTCCCCTGCGCATTACTCCGTCTCTGTCCATCACGCACCCCTTAGTGCACTTCCTTTAACCTCTACAAGTAGATTTCCTCCTTCACCGTGACCTCTAAACACAGTGAAGACTAATCATTACCTACTGACTGGATTTACTCTAATACGTGTTGTTCATAAGTATTACTTATGTAGCGCTTATAACACATTCAAATACATTGTCGTTGTTTTCAATTTTTTTTTATAACTATGTCTCATCTGCATTTTGCAATATGATTATATATTGCAATATAATCCTGGGACATACATTTGGTCATTAATGAACCAATCGCACGCACTCGTGTTAGGGAGTCACAAACTCCCTAAGCTACATAAGCACTTCATAACGACTGACGTAAACCTTTCGGGCAATCTTTATTTTACAGTAAGCACTTTATCCGGGTCAGGGACACACCGTAGATCCCGTTCGTAAGACGTTAACACACCCTGGATGAGACATCGTACCATTTATAAAGACTTTTTTCCCCCCCAACAGTCATAAACACGTCAAATCGACATAACCTCTTAAGTCAAGCTACATAGATATTTACTGACAATGTTATAATTATATGTTATAATGATTACGTTTTACGTCTTGACTTAAAACAGGACGTCAGGACAATCGACTTGGTAGCTATTTACGTATGTGCGGCGCGCTCCGTTAATATTGGCACCCTTGGTCAATATGAGCGAAGAAGGCTGTGAAAAATTTGTCTTTATTGTTTAAACTTTGGATCTTTTGTTTAAAGGATTTCACCAAAATACTCTGCTGTCATGGATCTCAAACAATTGCAAACACAACACAGGTTTATAAAAAAAAAAATTTAAAAAAATCTTTGTTTAATATAGGTGTGCAACAATTATTGGCACCCTTTTAGTCAATACTTTGTGTTACATCGCTCTGCCAAGATAACAGCTTCTGAGTCTTCTCCTATAATACCTGATGAGGTTGGAGAATACACGGCGAGGGATCGGAGACCGTTCCTCCATACAGAATCTCTCCAGATCCTTCACATTTCGAGATCAATATGTGAATATAATGGTTATAACGTGAAATACAAAAACAATTTATTTATTTTTTTTTCAATTCCCTGGAGTGTTTTTGGTTGAATCGGCTGTATAACTGTTAAATATTGACAATTTATATGTTTTCTGGGTAAAGCTAGGGCTATACCGCTTATATAATCCATCCTAAAGCATTCATAAACATGGATATCAAGACACCGTGATGACTCTGATGTACTGTAGCTTGTTTTCTTCTTTTAATGAAACACGTTGTTTATGTGTTTAACTTTTATTTCATTTATGAGCATTTTATTGATCATTTTTAAACAAAAGGAATTTATCCTGAACTCTGCTTAAGACATATGCAACAACCAAGACCCGGTATTAACTCAACACACCCCTTTTATGTGTCATTCGTTATCGTTGCTATTGATTTTCATCCATAAATGTAACCATAACTTATTACTTAGACTTTTTATACGATTGAAAACATCCTGTAAAAACAGTGGACCCGTGTTTGAAACATTTACATTTTGAATTTTAGGTCAGTTTGTTACTTGACCTTGTAAAGAGTGTGTTATTTCTATGGATGTGCAACGTTTCGTCCCCTGCTGCTACATCGCTACAGTAACACGCACCAGCTGTTCCTCATCATGGTTCCACTCATGAAGCAATATGAATAGAATCAAATTTACACTGGATATTCCACCAAGCTTTTTACAACACGCTCGATCTACCACGTTGTTGTTCTTTCTCCGTACACCTCTCTCGCATACTCTACTTTCTTCTCAGTTCGGTTCCCGGTTCTTTCTCGTTGTTTTCTCGTGTTTCAGCGTTTCGGTAAACTCCCTCAGCACTACCGAATCACGTCTCCCGAGATTTCTCTGCGTGACGCGCCGTGGCTCACAGGACGCTGATTTATGAGCTGTCAAACGATATAAGCGGTGAGATTCATAAATCTGAAGAAAAAAGGAAACAACAAGCCAAAATAATACGATCAGTTCCCTTTAGTTCCCTTTTCGAGACTCTTCGCTTGTGAACTTGCTTTACTTTTTCCTCTGGTTTTGTTTTTTCTCTCGGTGAAAAACCCAAACAGAACAAATGCCGCAGAGGATTATGGACCATTTCATTTACTCTGAAACGCGCTGGAATAAACATTAAGAAAAAGTCCTGCATACTGATTCATGGCAATACATTCAAACATTATCCTTAGTGCCCAAAACTTTGAGATATTTTTTTCTCTATTTTACAGTTGATTAGATAAAATCTATCAATTATTCCTGGATCTATTTGACTTCAATGACACAAAGGACACACTCTCTTCACTTAGCCTGATAGGCACTGAGGCCACACCAATTCAGCAGGACTGGCAAACAACTGTATTTTGATTGACAGGCCACGCCCCCATCAATTGCACTGATAGCCATAAAGGACACACCTCCTGAGACGACAGACAAAAAGTCCATGCCTTCTTCATGAGGACTTCATAGACACAGAGGTCACACCTCTTTCACTGATAGTGATGCACACAGGCCACGCCTCCTTCAGTGAAACTGATAGACACAGAGGTCACACCTCTTTCACTGATAGTGATGCACACAGGCCACGCCTCCTTCCGTGAAACTGATAGACACAGAGGTCACACCTCTTTCACTGATAGTGATGCACACAAGCCACGCCTCCTTCAGTGAAACTGATAGACACAGAGGTCACACCTCTTTCACTGATAGTGATGCACACAGGCCACGCCTCCTTCAGTGAAACTGATAGACACAGAGGTCACACCTCTTTCACTGATAGTGATGCACACAGGCCACGCCTCCTTCCGTGAAACTGATAGACACAGAGGTCACACCTCTTTCACTGATAGTGATGCACACAAGCCACGCCTCCTTCAGTGAAACTGATAGACACAGAGGTCACACCTCTTTCACTGATAGTGATGCACACAAGCCACGCCTCCTTCAGTGAAACTGATAGACACAGAGGTCACACCTCTTTCACTGATAGTGATGCACACAAGCCACGCCTCCTTCCGTGAAACTGATAGACACAGAGGTCACACCTCTTTCACTGAGTGATGCACACAAGCCACGCCTCCTTCAGTGAAACTGATAGACACAGAGGTCACACCTCTTTCACTGATAGTGATGCACACAGGCCACGCCTCCTTCAGTGAAACTGATAGACACAGAGGTCACACCTCTTTCACTGAAAGTGAGTCACACAGGCCACGCCCCCTCTCTAGAACGAACAGGAACTGCACTGTGTAAGATTTATTATATAAAGAGATTATGATTTGAATAAGGAATAAAACACTTTGTGTTGTTATAGGAAAACAATGAAGAATGAGAAACTGAGGATTTTCCTATAACACCTTGTCCCAAACTTCACTGTCTCCCTCACTCAAAACACCTGCAAAGGTTTCCTGAGCCTTTAATCTCTCAGTCTGGTTCAGCACACACACACACACACACACACACACACACACACACACACACACAATCACAGGGAAGATGGAAGTAAATGTTGCGTTTCATTTGGAAATCAAGGTTCCAGAGTCTGGAGGAAGTGTGGAGAGGAACAGAATCCAAGTGCTTGAAGTCCAGTGTGAAGTTTCCACAGTCAGTGATGATTTGGGTTGCCAAGTCATCTGCTGGTGTTGGTCCAGTGTGTTTTCTCAAGTCGAGAGTCGATGCAGCGTCTACCAGGAGATTTTAGAGCACTTCATGCTTCCATCTGCTGACGAGCTTTATGGAGATGCTGATTTCCTTTTCCAGCAGGACTCTGCACCTGCCCACAGTGCCAAAACTTCTGGTACCTGGTTTACTGACCGTGGTGTTACTGTGCTCGACTGTCCAGCCGACTCGCCTGACCCGAACCCCATAGAGAATCTACGAGAGACACCAGACCCGACAATACAGACGAGCTGAAGACCGCTATCAAAGCAACCCGGGCTTCCAGAACACCTCAGCAGTACCACAGGCCGATCGCCTCCATGCCACGCCGCGTCGACGCAGTAATACGTGCAAAAGGATTAAAACCCCGACCGAGCATCAGCGCATAAATTAACATACTTTTCACAAGGTCGACATTTCTGTATTATAAATTCTTTATTCGAATAGTTTCAGATACTGGAGTTTTGATTTTAATCAAGATCAAAAAAAAAAAAAAAAGTCTTGAAATATTTCACGTTATGTGTAATGAATCTAGAATATATGAAAGTTCCACTTTTTGAATTAAAGTACGGGAAAAAAAAAAACTTTTCCACGATATAAATTTTTTTTAGATGCACCTATAAACCTGTGAATTCCAGCTGTGCTACTGTCAGAGCTGCTGTTATAGAAAATGAATCATCACCTTCAGAATCAATCAATCCGAAGAAAGAATTCAACGGCGCTATAGTCTAAGTAAGATTTACAATAAATTGTTCCTATTCTTGTTAGAGTAGACTGTGTGCATCTGGATCTTTTAAAAAAAAAAAAAGAATAAAATAATAAAAATGCTACGATGGTTGATGTCGCCCCACGGGCTAGTGCTTAATGTGACAGAATGACACCACCTTATCTTCAGACAGAGACATCTCATGGTGCTTTGAGGAGGCCTGAACTGCATGTCCAGGCATAATAGAGGCAATTAATTTCATAACTAGGTGTTAATAATTAATTAAATGAGCGTATGACCCGAGCGCATGGCGGATACCTGCGACACTTCTTCCTGTGCTGTACGTGACAGATAATTTCCCTTCAATGCCACAAAAATATATATAAATTCGCCCTTTTTCAAACGTCAAATTACGCTCAGCTGTAGGTGGCAGGCTGCTGTGCCTTCCACTTCAGAGATCTCAAATTAAAAACGTTTTCAACAACAGGCTTGAAAGATTCCACCTGCAGATTGCCTTCAAATCGCCTGCCGCTGTCATGAAAAGGTGCGTTTATGCAATTTTCAAGTTTGACGACTTCTTTTTTTCCACTCGAGTTAGAGGGCATGGTGAATGGAAGGATATTTCTTGAAGGTCTTTGAAAACTAGGAACATTTCTTGTCGCAGGATACAGAGACTTTCAAAGAAGCCAAGCCGCCGCTAATAAAACCGGCTCATCTGCATGCGGATATAACTCTTTCACCCCAATCTGGAAGGTCAAAGCCGTTAGCCAGGTGCTAAAAGTGCCATCGCAAGAACAATAACGGTGGCCATGCGTTAGCAAAGCGCGCTAACTGCAGCTTTGTGATGATCCTCTGATGGATCGTTCCCGCCTAAATCTTTTCTCACACGGCGAGGAGACATGTCGCTAATGTCATTCTAACGCCTGAAGTCTCAGCTCCTGTGAGAGCACTTGAAGAAACAACGGTTCTCGTCTTCTTTCTAAGTATGTGCTCTGCTCCATCCTGTTACTTTTAACGGTTTTGGATGAAACTGAAAGTCACGCCATGGGGAAAAAAAACAAACAAAACAAAACCTGTGTTTCGTCTTGTTCATGTTGTGCATTATCCTTGATAAAAGAACAACACAATCGTTCAAACACAGGCCCTAAATTAAAAAAAAAAAAAAAAAAATGGTATGGCAATAAAACTGTGGTTTCCATAGCAAAACCAGATGATTTTAAAATCCAACGGCAAGTTATGAAACCGTACTCATGCATACCTACATAAGCCCTTTATAACAGCTGACATAAACCTACATCAACATCTATAAAGGCGTATTCCATCTATATCTGGCTCTCATGTTAAATTTGATTCAAAACAGTCTTTACGGACATCTACGTGAGCCCTTTATAACATGTGGCCTACACCTAAAGGAACATTTATGAAGGCTTATTGCATCTACAGCTAGTGAGCATGTTAATTCTGATGTCAAGCTGACATAAGACAGCACTCATGGTTACACCTTCATAAGCGATTTATAACAACTGATATACACCTAAATAAACATTTATAAAAGCTTATTCCATCTACCGTGAGCTATCCTGTTAATTTTAATGGGGAGTTGACATAAGGCAATACGGTACTCATGGGAACCTACATAAGCCCTTTATAACAAGTGACATAGAGAAAAGAAACATTTATAAAGGCTTATTCCATCTACCGTGAGCTATCCTGTTAATTTTAATGGGGAGTTGACATAAGGCAATACGGTACTCATGGGAACCTACATAAGCCCTTTATAACAAGTGACATAGAGAAAAGAAACATTTATAAAGGCTTATTCCATCTACAGTGAGCTATCGTGTTAATTGTGATGTGGAGTTGACATAAGGCAATACGGTACTCATGGGAACCTACATAAGCCCTTTATAACAAGTGACATAGAGAAAAGAAACATTTATAAAAGCTTATTCCATCTACAGGGAACTATCGTGTTAACTGTGATGTGGAGTTGACATAAGGTAATACGGTACCCATGGGAACCTACATAAGCCCTTTATAACAAGTGACATAGAGAAAAGAAACATTTATAAAGGCTTATTCCAAATAGAGTCAACTTTCAAGTTAATGCCGATGTCAAGTTGACATAAAGCAATACTCATGGACACCTACGTAAGCCCTTCATAAACTTTTTCATTTTCTGGAAATCCTTTGTGTGTCGGAATGCATTCTGGTTATAACGACTAATAACTAGTAATAACACTTCTAGCATTTTACATAGACCTGAATTTGAACTGATAAATCCAAAATCGCAGGACATGAAAATCAACGCACTTTCTACAAAGGTCATGGTTATAACGAACTACGAACCCTTTCACGTCACGTCGCAATGCCTTCATAAAGGCATTATAAACTGTTATAATTATTTACGAAAATGCATGACACTTTATAGCTTTGTTTATGATACATAATGAAATGGTAACATGATTTAAGGTCTGTTCATAACACATGATAACACCACTACTAAACATAATGCACTAATAATAATAATAATAATAATAATAATAATAATAATAATAATAATTGCCAATAATATGTGTTGTAAGTGCAGCTTATAATGCATTCTGCTGGCGATTTATAAATTCATTATAAACATTACTGTAAACTGTAATGCGTTTTATATGAAACGATTACAACGATGTATATGATGCCTTATGAACACGTTATAAGACGTCACGCATGCGTTCATATAAAACGCACGGCCTTCGTAGGAAGTGTCGCCGCACTTTTCTTCTCTGAGCGCTAGTGCCAGATTGACTTTTGAAAACATAAATCCAACAGAACTTGGACCTCTTTATCGACAGATTTGGTGTTTTATTCGGTTTTTAAACGAAGGGCAAAAAGTGCATCCCTATCAAGCAGGGGAGGCGGGAGGCCGGCCTGTAATCATTTTCTCCTCTGTTCTTTCCAGCGTCCGACCTGCGTGATTAATGATAGGTTTCATTAGAATGCTTTTCCAATCTCGCTAAAGGCCATATGGGCAATTTTCCGATTTCAAGGTTCATGGCATAGGCGCGGGGACGGCGAGACTGTTGTCCTGCTGCATATTTTTCCACACAATTTCAAGGAAACCGATTCAAGCTGCATGGAATTTAGAGGATTCGTCATGTCGGTCTTGCTCAGGAGCTAAGCACACACACAGGATCAAATCCAGGCTGGCTGATAAACCCAGATAAATTACAATGCTCTTCTCTCAGCGCTGTTTTCTATACATTGGCATAAGACAGTACGCCTACGTAAGCCCTTTATAACAGCTGAAATAAACCTACATAAACATCTATAGAGGCAGATTTCAGCTATATCCAGCTGTCATGGCGAATTTGATGTCAGGCTGAAACAAAACAGCATTCATGGACACGTACAGTACATACACCCTTTATAACAGTTCACCTAAACCTACATAAGACAGTACTAATAGACGCATGTGCAACAACTTATTGACAAGGGTTTATATTGACAAACTGACATGACAGCTGAGAGAACTGACAGCTTTTTAGATTTTTTGTTGTCTTAAGGTTAACAAAATGGATATAAGGACCTGAGTTACATTAGAAGCCTATGACTATGACGCAGAATACTGAAGAGCCGTATCTCCCTGCAGTTCTCGACCGGTTTCCGACTGAAGCTAAGCGAGGTTGAGCCTGGCGAGTACCTGGATGAGAGACCTCCTGGTTGCAGATGGAAGTGGTATTAGTGAGGCCAGCAGGGGGCGCTCACCCTGTGGGGCCTAATGCCCTAGTATAGTGACTGGGACACTATACGGTAAAAACAGCACCGTCTTTCAGATGAGACGTTACTTTATGTGTCCTGACTCTCTGTAGTGGTTAAAAATCCCAGGACGCTTATCGTTAAAGAGTCGGGGTATAATCCCGGTGTCCTGGTGCAATTCCCCCATTGGCCCTTCTCTATCACAGCCCCTTAATAATCCCCATCTCTGAATTGGCTTCATCACTCTCTGTCCTCTCCACTAATAGCTAGTGTGTGGTGGGCCGTTCTGGCGCAATATGGCTGCCGTCACATCATCCAGGTGGATGGTTGAAGAGACCCCCCCTCCATACTACGTAAAGCGCTTTGAGCATCTATATAAATCTAACTGTAACTAACAAACTAAAACTATGGAGAGGGTGTAAGACAGACGGGTGGATGGATACAGGAACCTTTCACAAAGATGCAAGTAAAATCGCTTTTCCTGACTCGGAAGCAGGATAAACCTGGAGGATACAAACCCAATCTCCTCAGGTCTTAATCAAACCCCGGCGGGAAGCTGAGATTGGCATGGCAACCGGCCCAGAATTCCCTCTTTACACATGAGGTGGAGTGTGTGGAGAAAGAGACAAGAGTTTTCCATCAGCTAGCTCACCGCTAAATCTCCTGACAGACAGGAGGGTCCAGTAGGCCACGGAGAAATCACAGCAGATACGTGAAGCCAGAAACACAAAGGGGTTGTGAGAGAGGCGGAGAAAAAGCTCTCTCATACACACGTAGGATGTGGAGAAAGGAATGGAGCGACGATAAGACAACGACTGAGATGGAAAAGATGAAACGACCTCTTTATGACTTAACGCGCCAATAACAACACACGAAAAAATCCGCCGCTTTGTGTAACAATGAAATAGACACATGGAAGTGACTGAGTTTTAAGCTCTTATAAAAAGGGAATAAATCTAATTATTCATATTTAGTCAAGGTGAATAGAACGTGTAATGGACTCACGTGTACGACGCCCGCCCCCCCCCCACCCACCCCCCCCGTCCTCGTGACTGTTTGCCATTACAGCGACACGTTTTTACAGCAGATACTCATCGCTGCGGTGTTGTTTTCTCTTCACACATCCCGGCGCTTATCTCACGCTCGGCCGTTTCACTTCCATTCCCATTCTCAGATGTTCACAGGAGCAGGAAATGAATTAAGACGCTGTTTCCTGTCTGCGATGGTTTATCATCCCGCATTACACTCTCTCTCCCATCTCCAGCGCTCACGACACACACCTGGAAATGGGAGGTCGATCGTGAACGTGATTTATCGATTTGGAGATGCTGACGACGCGGCGTTTCGCTCCTGGATTGTTCTCTACGAAGGAACGTGAGCAAATGTGAAGATTTTATATAACCGCAAGGGCTGTCGATGATGTCATTTTACAGTTAGTTTACAAACAAAAAAAACAAAACAACAAAAGTGTATAAATTAATTAACAAATGCAATGGAACACAAGAGTAGAATAATAAAATCAAAAAAGTCCAATTAAACAGTTAAATGAAATTGAAAGTTGATTGATTTTAGCCTATGAAAACTATCTCAGTCTATTTCTTATAACATTTCCTTTTCTTATGTCTTAGCATCGGGGTTAGATTCATATGACTAGCAGCATATTTTCCTAACATTACAAATATATATATATATATATATATATATATATATATATATATATATATATATATGTATTTGGATAAAATAAGATTTAATTGCTCAAAATTTCTTTTTGATTGCAAAACAAAAAAAAGTATATTGTTTTTTAGAAAGAAAACAAAGGCTGCAGATGACAAATGCACAAATATATTTCAATCTCTCTATCTATCCATCTATCTATCTATTTATCTATCTATCCATCCATCCATCCATCGATCCATCCCTCCATCTATCTATCTATCCATCTATCCATCTATATATCTATCTATCCATCCATCCCTCTATCTATCTATCTATCTATCTATCCATCCATCCATCCATCCCTCTATCTATCTATCTATCTATCTATCCATCTATCCATCTATATATCTATCTATCCATCCATCCATCCATCCATCTATCTATCTATCAATCTATCCATCTATCCATCTGTCTATCTATCTATCTATCTATCTATCCATCTATCCATCTATCCATCTATCTATCCATCTATCCATCTATATATCTATCTATCGATCCATCCCTCCATCTATCTATCTATCCATCTATCCATCTGTCTATCTATATAATATATCGATCCATCCATCCATCCCTCTATCTATCTATCTATCTATCTATCTATCTATCCATCTATCCATCTATCTATCCATCTATCCATCTATATATCTATCTATCCATCCATCCATCCATCCATCCATCTATCTATCTATCAATCTATCCATCTATCCATCTGTCTATCTATCTATCTATCCATCCATCTATCCATCTATCCATCTATCCATCTATATATCTATCTATCCATCCATCCATCCATCCATCTATCTATCCATCTATCCATCTGTCTATCTATATATCTATCCATCCATCCATCCATCCATCTATCTATCCATCTATCCATCTGTCTATCTATATATCTATCTATCTATATATCCATCCATCCATCCATCTATCTATCTATCTATCCATCTATCCATCTGTCTATATATATCTATCTATCCATCCATCCATCCATCCATCTCTATCTATCTACCTATCTATCTAGCTATCTGTCCATCCATCTATCTATTTATATATCCATCTATCCATCCATCTATCTTTCTATCTATATATCTATCCATCTATCCATCTATCCATCTATCTATCTATCTCTCTATCTATCCATCTATCCATCCATCCATCCATCTATCCATCCATCTATCTATTTATCTATCTACCTATATATTTATCCATCCATCTATCTATCATCTATCTATATCTATATGTTTGTGTGTATATATATATACACACAATTATTATGATTATAAACTTTGACAATGTAATTTTTTTTCATGTTATTGATTTATTTTTATCTAAAGATGCCCCCCCACCCCCCCCCCACCCCTCTATTCCTGACATTTTCCTTGCTTCCGTACAGCAGGAGCGTTGGCTCCACTAGTTCCACCTGGCTAATACATTTTCCTAACAAAACTTCACACAAAGAAAAAGCACTTTTTTGGTCCGACAAGCTGAGAAAAGGTGTTTGTTGTCATCAAAGTTTAGAATATGCTTTCAATTTATTTTTCTTGTGGCTGTAAAGTGGTGCAGTTAGTTTGATGTTAAAAGGGGAAAAGGCTTTCAAATGCTCAACATTTGCAGGTGCAAAACAAAAGAAAAAAAAATAGTAGTGAGGTTAGGAAAAAAAGAACGAAAAGGTTTGCAGATGGCAGATACAGATTTATATTTAGACTTATATTAAACTACTTGGCAGATGCTTTTATCTTTTATCTTTTAATGATATAAAACTGAAGCAGATGGTTTCAGCAAATGACCAGAAACAAGCTGAAAATAGCCACGAAAATAACAACAAGAAGTAAAAAAAAGTAGAAGAATATTTTGCGTCTGAAAACCGGGACTTTCTGGAAAAATCATTTCCATTTCTAAGCTACAACTTCAGAAACAAAAGCTCCAGGATGTTTTTCTTTTTCCTTCCTGTGTACGACTTGCACCAGGAAGACCTATCAGCATTTGTGGGCGGAGCTAATCTAATTGAGAAAATTTTTTAAAAAAATCTATATATAATTGTACATATTTAAAATAAACAATTATTTAAATGAAATAATTAACTTTATTTAAACAGAGCAATTGTTCGTTTTAACAATGTAAAATGGAATTGGATTTTAATTATGTAAAATATCTATATACAAATATCTATTTCAAAATACAACGAAATGAAAGCAAAACAAAGCGAGAAAAACACACCGGATAACACCTGTAACAAAGAGTAGGAGTAAAAGTAAAAATGAAAAGATAAAAGCATAACAAAGAAAGACACACACATACACACACACACACACACACACACACACATGCGGCGGCTCCTTAGAATCCTTCAGAAATGCATGTGTGTGAAGATGAAAGCCGACCTCCTGTCTATTACAGACAGAAAATGAGTTCTTGCATTCACACTTTCTTTCTGTCCATTCTGTTCCCTAAATTATAGGTTTTCAGAACACACACTCTCTTATTCGGGCTATGAAAAGGAAGAAGCACTCGATCTGAGGAGGAAAGTATGTTACAGGGCAGATTAATACAGGTGATGGGAATACTGACCATCAGATATCAGTTCAATACATTCAATAGAGTGTAGAGTGGGGTCACACCAGGTAGAGCTCAAACATGATTATGTCATTTGTGTGTGTGTGTGTGTGTGTGTGTGTGTGTGTCAGACTGATATCAGGGTGTCTGAGAAAACACACTAATTGAGGCTTCACTTTTTACCAAAAAAAAAAAAAAAAAACAGAAAAGACTTCAATCCTTCAATAAAATTAACAGGCACCGAGACCAAACCTTCTTGTTTGGGATCAACATATACAGAGGCCACACCTCCTTTACTATGACTGATAGATACAGAGGACACACCTCCTTTACTATGACTGATAGGTACAGAGGACACACCTCCTTTACTATGACTGATAGGTACAGAGGACACACCTCCTTTACTATGACTGGCAGGTACAGAGGACACACCTCCTTTACTATGACTGAGAGGTACAGAGGCCACACCTCCTTTACTATGACTGAGAGGTACAGAGGCCACACCTCCTTTACTATGACTGGCAGGTACAGAGGTCACAACTTTAGGTACAGAGACCACACCTCCTTTAATGTGACTGACAGGTACCGAGACCCCACCTTCTTTAATGTGACTGACAGGTACCGAGGCCACACCTTCTTTAACGTGACTAACAGGTACAGAGACCACACCTCCTTTAATGTGACAGACAGGTACAGAGACCACACCTTCTTTAAGATGACTGACAGGTACCGAGACCACACCTTCTTTAACGTGACTAACAGGTACAGAGACCACACCTCCTTTAATGTGACAGACAGGTACAGAGACCACACCTTCTTTAAGATGACTGACAGGTACCGAGACCACACCACCTTTAATGTGACTCACAGGTACAGAGACCACACCTCCTTTAATGTGACTGACAGGTACCGAGACCCCACCTTCTTTAACATGACTGACAGGTACCGAGACCACACCTTCTTTAACGTGACAAACAGGTACAGAGACCACACCTCCTTTAATGTGACAGACAGGTACAGAGACCACACCTTCTTTAACATGACTGACAGGTACCGAGACCACACCTTCTTTAATGTGACTGACAGGTACAGAGACCACACCTCCTTTAATGTGACTAACAGTTACACAGGTCACTCCTTCACTAGGACTGAAAAATACAGAGGCCACGCCTCCTTTTGGGGATTTACATGCACAGGTACACAGGCCACACCTTCTTTTTTGGAATTGATTTGTACAGAAACCACAGCTCTGTCTCACACACACACACACACACACACACACACACACACACACACGTTTGTGTAGGTCACAAACACAAATCGCACTATCCCAACACACATTTTTTTTCCTCTTGACCTTCTGCATTAATCTATAGCTCAAGGTCTTCATTTTACATTCTGGCCTTCAGGAAGGAGGCACTGGGGGAGGAGCGTTCAGTAAACACACTGCATCAGTAAACACACTCCACCGAGTGAAAGAGCTTCAACCGTGGAAGAAATACAATAATAGACACATCATGGTGCTCTGTCCTCTACCTTATTCTTTATTTTACAGCGTTCAGGGTTGCCAGGTCTGCACGACAAACCCTTACAATCAAACAAACAAACAAAAAAAAAAGACATTCCTTTATAAAACTAAATAAATGAATGCATTCATACGATCATGCTCAAGAATCTCCGCATTACAAAATGTTAATAAACCGGTAATAAAGGGTTAATAAAGAGTTAATACGTTCTTAATTAAACATGCACACGTGGATCAGTATGCAGCTCTCGCACTTGGCTCATGTGATCTTTTGCCCTTGTGTACATTACAGCTTTCACTTGCCATTCTGTTTGTGTGCATGTAATTAAAAGCTGAAACACACACACACACACACACACACACACACACACACACACCCCTTCCCTAATAAGTCCAATCAGATCGGCAGAGGCAGGTCATGTTTAGTGTCTTTTTAATTTAACAAATCTGTGTTACTGATTAAATCCCGGTGTGTGTGTGTGTGTTACGCTCACCAGTATCCTGGTCACACAGCTGTTCGCAGGGATCTGTGGTCCTCTGGCCGCAGTAATCACGCACCCACTGTGAGGACGAGTTGGACTGGTAATACAGCGTCAGCTTGGCCGGGTTCAGCCAGTTAGACACGTCCAGGTAACTGCCCATACTCACCACAAAGCTGCTTCCTGCGCACACACACAGACACACACACACACACACACACACACACACTGTATATCACCTTCAAATTGTTGGGACCTTTTAGGAAAATGAGCAGATTTATTACATTGTGTAAAAGTACAGTAGAGATTAATGTGATATTAAAAGTTTATAATATATAGAATGTGTATACGTAGCTATATGGTGTGCTACATAGCACATAGCACATACATAGAATGTCATTTAACCTAGGCTTTATCTTCAGTAGACTCCTCAGGACCTTGAGGCTCACTAACACCTCCTCCTATGTTGTTCTTTTTTCGAATTTTTCAAAAATGGCCGATCTCTGTTTCGGAAAAACTCAAACTAACCTATCCGATGCCCAACAAACATGCTCTTCTGATGATGCTCCCATGCAGGAAGGCTCTCAGGAGGCTCCTGGGATTTCCATGCACAACAGTTTACACAGAATGATGCAAACAAACAAACAAAAATACCCAGTTTTGAAGGTAGAAACGCCTCGTTAATGAGAAAAGATCAGAGGAGAACGATCCTCGGACTGCTCCGAGCCGACAGGAACTCGCTTTACAACCGTGGTGAGCTGTAAAGCATCTCAGAACATCCAATACGTCAAACCTTGCTCAACAACAGGTGATATTTTTAAGGAAACGATCCATTTTTTTATTTTATTTTTTTCCCAAAAGCTCACAAAATCGCCGATGTGTCAGTTTTACAAATTTGAGTCTTATGTTGCTGTGTTTAATGCTTCAATATAAGATGGTTCCTGTTCAGGAATCCGTCTTTTTGTGTTCTGCAAACACGTTTGACATGATGTCAAGACCTCGAGAGCCTTTTCTAGTTTTTCCACTCTACCACGCTCACCTACGACCTCCCAGCCCCAACACCCCGATTGAGAAGTGCTCAGCCTCCCGGATCAGCCTGGACCTGTGTGATTGTGTGTGTGTATGAGCTTCCTGAGATATCTTGGCACTCTTTCACAGACCCTTTAGAACCGATGTATACCTCGCCTGTGAGGCAGGGTCGAGAGCTTTTTCTCCTCCATCTGCTCAACTCTCCACACTCTCGTCTCTCCCCTTGGGTCCCGCGTTAACATCACACTCGCTGCTGCTTTGCCGGTCGGGCTCATTTTCACGAATTTGTCAAGCTTATTCGCCAGAAATAAATATCTTCATGAGCATTTCTTGGCTCCGAGTTGATGAACAGGAACGACGGCTTCACTAGGTTTTACGTAAGCATACGGCAGATGGCCGAGAAAATACCAATCTTGGGAATGTTTCCTCGTGCATATGACTTTCTCCAGCGCCGTTCATGAATACTCATATTCAAACAGAGACAGTGTAGTCGTAATAAAATCTGCCGTATCACATGACAGCCACTAGTGTCGGAGACTAAAGACTTAGCGTCCTGTGAGACATCGGATCTTTTCAAAGAAGCGAGTGACAAAGCGGCAGAGATACCGGATTTCTTCAATTCTGTGCAAACGAGGTATCACATGGTGAAACCCACCAATCCAAACGACTGTCTCAAACGAGCCCTCGGAGCAATCCTACGGAGCTTTCGCTCGGATGTTTCTTCGGTTCCCCACTCGCTTTAGTTCCTTTAGTTGGTTTCCAGCGACTCGTACTGTTCTCATTGACTCGCAAAAGGGTGATCAGATATAGGAAAGCCGAACAGCATTAAAAGAAAGTGAACGTCGGCTTACCGTCTGCGACAAAGTGCTCGGGGACGTGCAGCGTGACCTTGACGCTCAGTGGGCAGGAGGTGTGTGAGCCGTACACCACGGCGAGAACACACGTGCTCACTGTGATCAACGTCAGAGTGGCCTTACTCATGGGGCTCTGAGGGCATCCTGTAGAATAACAGACAGACAGACAGACAGAGAGTTTTGTTTTTTGTTTTTTTAAATCTATGTCTAAATCTAGAACCTTCCTTATTGTGCCCCTCTTGGAGAACCCTTATAGTTTCCATGTAAAAAAATCATTTCGAAGTACATTTTGTTCAACCACACAGGGTTCTGTAAAGCAGTACTCACCGATCCTCTCAATTCCTTGAGATCTACCTTCCTGCAAGAAGGTATCGATCTCCTACTAACATCTAACACGCCGGTTTTAGCCGATCAAGAACTTCCTAATGATCGGATGGTCAGGTGGGCACGATTATGGTTAGAGCGAAGGTCTTCAGGAAGGTAGATCTCCAGGAACAGGGTTGGGGACCATTGCTATAGAGGAACCTTCAAGGGTTCTCCTATTAACAACAACAAAAAAACCCCTAAAAGTTTCTTTATTTTACTTACCCAAAATGATGGTTCTACAGTACATTCTGTAGAACCCTACACACATCCACAGAACCTGAGTAGAAACGTCACCCCAATGATTAACCCAAAGAACAGGAATAAGGTCAAATCTAGAACCCTAAAGGTCTCTTCATTTACATTTATGGCATTTGGAAGACACCCTTATCCAGAGCGACTTACATTTATATTATTTATACACCTGAGGGTTAAGGGTCTTGCCCAAGGGCCCAACAGTGGTAGCTGGACAGTGCTGAGGCTTGAACTCCTGACCTTCTGATCAGTCCACCCAGATCCTTTAACCACTGCCCACTCTTCAGATCGTCTATTCACTTTATCAGAAGACATAACGGTTCTCGATAGAACCCTACAACAGAGCGTTCCCGACAGAACCCTACAGACAGGGCTACAAGTTGAACGAGCTGCGAAAGAGAATATATTGTACATATGTGCTCAGGGAGCTAACAAATTGCTCTGGATTTGACTTATGACCCGCTCTGCATTCGGGGTGCATACGAAATGATTTTTTAGGACCGGAGCTCATAAAGAACTGACAGGAGAGAGAGAGAGAGAAAACTCGTTAATGATGGGATGTTTAGCATTTTAATGTAGTTAAGCAGATGAATGTTTTATAGAAGTAATTATTAGTGGCATAATTACTGTTTAAATGCCAGAGTAGCACAGAGGGATTTGAACAATTTACACTATGGCAGGGTGATATTTATGGGATAATGGTTTAGAACAATGTTAGTATATCAGTGCGCACACACACACACACATACACACACACACACACACACACACACGCCAGTATATGCAACAGAATCAGGAATGAGTGGTGAGATGAAATTACCGGCCACTGTGATCATTTATGCGACTATGTACACACTTCACTGACAATATCACAAGTTACCTCTATTTCCATCTAGCAATTATCATGCTAGTCGTTCAGGGTCCTTGTTTTTCTTTTTTTCTTCTTTTAGTACACACCAGAATGAATAAATATTTGCACAACATGACACACTACGCATGTCCTACAGTAGTAATGTCGTCCGAAGGGGGTGCAGATTTTTGCACACCAGTGTACACGTGTATGAACGGGACCGAATATACATACATACATATATATATATATATATACAGATGTCTCAAGCTGAATCATTCAAGATACAGATATATAACAGTACCGACCCCCTGTGGCCATCGGCGTTTGACGTTTTTATTCATTTGGACGTACAAATTCAATTTCAGACTCTTTTATCCAATCCCATTTAGCTAAATGAACTAAATTAACGCAAGAGCACACACACCAAAGCACTAAATTTACTCAGTACTCGGCCTACCGAATACACAAATGTTCATCGTTGTTTTGTTTTTTTTCCGGAGGTCCTTATCTCATGAGGACATCCGTGATTATTTTTGTGCTCTCTCTGCGCAATCTGTTTGTCTGGTAATAATAATAATAATAATAATAATAATAATAATAATAACAACAGCAACAACAACAATTACAGATCTGGGAGACTTTCAGAAGAGGATTTTTTTTTTTTTAAAAAAGAAAGAATTTGGTATAGGGTGAATACATAAACACGGGCGCATGGTGGTTTAGTAATTAGCACATTCGCCTCACACCTCCAGGGTCGGGGGTTCGATTCCCGCCGCTGCACTGTGTATTCGGAGTTTGCGTGTTCTCCCCGTGCTGCAGGGGTTTCCTCCGGGTACTCCGGTTTCCTCCCCCAGTCCAAAGACATGCACGCTAGGCTGAATGGCGTGTCCGACGTGTCCGTAGTATGAATGGGTGTGTGAGTGTGTGTGTGATTGTGCCGATCGTTTGCTATAATATAAAAGATACTGGTGGCTGCAGAGTAAATTAAATACAGGCAATTTGGCATAATAAAACACAAACCTGGCAATCCTGTCATTAACTGTCATGTCCACTCCTCCTCCTCCTCTACTGAAAATGTTCACAGAGTTAGCATTCCTGACCAAAGGCGTCTTTTAGCGTGTGCTGCAGTTCCCATTTTTGGCCACTAGGTGCAATAAAAACTCAATGGAACTCAATGGGGAAGTGAGCAAGCTGCCGTATTCTTACAAATTCAGTCAAAAGAGGCATTTCTTCTATTTGGTGTTCTCCTATTTAGTATTTCTAAAGAAATTCAAATATATGAAGCATTGAATGAGGCTCTTAATTCAAATTTGCTGGGCATGGATACAATCCAAAGAGAAATGATATGCTCGAAGGTGTGAAGATGTGAAATACGAACGCTCAGACATGGATGGTAAGCCTGCATCATTCCAGAATCTTCGACGTCTCTCCGTCGGTAACTTAAAAACTTCTCAAACTTCACAGAACGTGGGGTTTTTTTTTTTTTTTTACCTCTTTCTTTTTAACAGCCGTCATACATCAGTAATCGGCTGAAAGAAGTGAGAGCTAGACTCAATCAAGAACCGAGCGTCTGAGAAACACGGTCAGGGAAGTTCAAGCTTCTAAACGCTATCAGGGCAGAAGGGAACGAATTCATGACTAAAAGCACAGTGGACCTTAATTGCAGAGAAAAACCTGCTGAAAATAGCTTTTTGGTTGCTAAAGCTGGCTTTTTTTTTTAATGTTTTTTTTGCATGAATCTAATTAATTCCTGGAAATGACGTCTTTGTTGAGAGATAATAACACTCTTAAAAGTCGGAGGCAGAAAGTCAATAAGCCAAAAAGCTGAGGATTAGATTAAAAAGAGGAACGACACAGTCAAATTGCAATTTACAAGTCCATTTTTTTTTTTTTTGATGATGATCAGCGCAATTACCGTATAACGACATGAAATCTTCCAGCTGTGTCTAGTTTTCAGTGCCTCTGGACAAAAAGACTTTATGCTTTGCACTCAATTCCTGACAGTGATTTATTTATTTATTTATTTATTTTTTTAAAAGCATTTATTTTTTTTCTTACTTATATCTACTTGCTGCTCTCTCGTTGTCTTTTCTTAGGTCATGTTAATTTTGAGAGAACAGCTCGAAGCCGCATGGGTCAAAAGTCTCTGCGGTCGGGATAATTAGATCTATTTTACAAGCAGTGACGTAAATCCAAAAAAATAAGCAGTGAGGAGAAAGAAGAGACTTGTGACGGGAGACAAATGAACGAATCCCTCGAATAGCAAGACTTGAAGGACAACATATAGGACTGTAATGGACAGAACAGCAAAGTTAAATATAAATAAATAAAGAGGACAGAAGAACACACAATACAGAAACATTTCAGCTAAATATTTAGGATACACACACACACACACACACACACACACACACACATATATATATATATATATATTATATATATACACCCTTTACGTTGTATTATGAATCATATGGTTACTAAAATGTTCTTTGGATGGGATTCACAACGTTTGGCAACATTTTCTGTCCATGCAGTGTTCATAATGCATTATAAATGTTTATATGCCAGTCATATGTCTATACAGATGCTTATAAGCAGATACAGCTACAAGCATAACACTTTATAAAGCAAGTATATGACTTTGTAATGCCAGGATACATTTTATAATGCTTGTACGTAACACTAAACATCTGTATAATCATTCATAAGTAGCGTACATGTAAGTAGCATGATTATGCATTGAAATGTGTTAAATAGCACAGGATGTCTTATAATGCCTGTCATAAGTCTGTTATAAATGCTTAGCAGCTATACGTACATGCATAACACCTCACAAAGCATGAATACAGGACCGCGTAATGACAGATTACATAACGCCTTATAACACCTGAAATAAGTCTGTATAGTCGCTCAGCCATAAGCAGCATACTAGCGTGCGGAGTGGAAGGAAAAGCACGTTTCTTCTGATGACTCGTTTACGCCGGGATTCCTGCGGTCTGCGTTTTTCACCGAAACCCTCAATCAATCACACACTTCCTGATCAATGTTCCTGTCACTGGATCATTTGGAGTAAATAAAGAAATACTTCATAAATAATCGGTGCACGCAGAAGCCGATATTTGCATGAGCTCTATTGGCAGCTGTTATCAATGAGTCAGAAAGTATTCATCATTAAAGTAATTAAATATTTCTCTGCATTCATAAATCACTCTTTCCCAGCCTGATGCTGCGGATTTTCTTTTTCTTTTTTTCTTTCCTTCTTTCTTTAAAAAAAAAAAAAAAAAAAACCTGTTTCTCTTCTTTTGCCTTTCCATCTTTGGTGTTGGCATTCATACCTGGGTTACTTCAGATTACATAATTCATTATAAACCCATTAGGAAATGTCTATGCTAATGTCTATGCTAATGTTCATAGCTAGCCAAAACACTTAAAATATGAATTGTAATGTCAGATTACATAATGCATTATAAATGTGTTTACATATGGTGCAAAGCACTAAAACAAAAGCTCCTGAATAATATTGTTAGTTATAACGCGTTATAACATAACACGGTTGCTTGTAAAACGCCCTTAGCTCAGAGAGAACCCAGAGAGAACATGCGTGAATACACATAGAACACAATGCTGTATCCGTGTCTGTTTCGTGCTCTGAATGTCCATATGTGAATATCTGAAAACCAAAAGTGGGCGTGGCTTAAACAATCGAAGAAGAAGAAGAATCAGAAGAAGAAATGGCAAATCGGAGCGAATTCATTCTCCGACAGTACAGCGCTCGTACTTTTTCTTTCTTCTCTACATTCACGGTCTCACTCACGCCCACATGAAAAAAAAACTAAACAAAACAAGAAAAAAACCCCAATAGTGCACGTCCTATTAGTACGTGTATTTCATATGGGTTTACAACACACTATCTATTCATTCTGAATAAAGGATTTGTATTCAGTTACATCTCTGATGTCGAGAAGCTGCTCGGTGTCAAGCATGAAGCATGATTTAGACAATTCACACTGACGTGCTGATTATACTTCAGGCCTTTTTTTATTATTATATATTATATATATATATATTTTTGTTAATAAATGCTCCTACTTTAATATCCAAGCACCGTCTCGTGCAGTCTTGTTCTCTTTTCTTTAAGCGAACCGTTTCTGAAAGCGACAAAAACGCTGCATCTACTTCATTTAATAGCCGTAAACCCAGACTTGTAATAAAAAAAAAGTCCGCGTCAATAGAAGACGATGTCATAAAGGTACTGCTGGAAACGGATTAGAGAATTTGTGTGAGGTGTAATCTGCTCCTGGGACAAACCGATAATGACGGAGGAGGAGGGATGCAGTAGACGTGTAATAAATGTGAGGCTACCTTTACTGCGGCGTCTGCCTATGCGGTGCTCCGTGTAAAATTTCGGCTGATTCTCATCATCCACATCAGAGCTTGAACACTCCTGATGGCCAAACACACCACCTGGTTTGGGAAAAGAGAGATAGATGCATGAGGAGAGAGAGAGAGAGAGAGAGAGAGAGATATCAGAGGGTTAGTTAAGGCTGAAGGCATTGCGCTGGATCACATCACGCAATGAAAATTTAGCCGTCACGCTTTTAACACTCTCAGGTCAGAGATGAAGGCCTGCTGTTTGAGCGCCTACTCCATTCACAATAAAGAGCTAGAGATTAGCTACAGTTTTCACCATTTTTGTGGCCATCTGGACATCGATGGGGTGAGAAAGGCCTCCAGGATTTTTATGAAACTAAATGCAGTGATATTGCAGGCCAGTGATCCACAAAATGAAGTCATGTTTTGAAAATAAATAAATAAATAAATAAATAAAAACACCGTATCTCCTGAAAATCGATGCCATCTGGTTTTGTACCTCTCCTTCTGAGATGATACGATGCACATCTGAATACAAAAATCAATAATAAGATGTACGAAAGACAGATTTAAAGCAGCTAATGGTTCGATGATTAAGAGCTGTCTTGATCTCGATCCAGAGACGTGATGCTATTATTCAGTATTGTGTTAGATCTTAATTTCAAAGCAAAGTGCTAGCATTGGGGAGATCAAGACGCTACAGCTCCTTCGCTGGGGCTGAAAGATAGACCAAACTTCTTTTCCTTCACTGGGATTGATGAAGGAGAACCCACGCCTCATTCTCAGGGACTAACCTCCTTCACTCCTCATACAGATAGAGGCCACGCCCCCTTCGCTGGGACCGGCAGACTGACAGCCATGGTTCATTCATGCGTCATGTAGACACAGGCCATGCCCCTTCACAGGGACGGGCAAAGATCATGCCTCCCTCACGGCACGTCACTCCTCAGGGACTGACAGTTTGAAAGGCCACGCCTCCCTCAATGGGACCGACAGGGGACAGGAAAGAAGAGGGCAGAAGGAAGTACAGGACACAGGACAAGATAGAGGACAGAAAGGAGGGCGGAAGAGCGGCCAAAGGGTAGAAAAGAGGACAAGAGAGAGGAGAGGAAAGAAAGCAGGAGAGATGACAAGAAAATGAGAGAAGAGAAAAAATGACAGGACAGAAGAAGGGACAAGAAAGGACTGGACAGGTAGAACAGGACGAGAGAGTACTAGGAAAAAGAGAAAGGACAGGGAAAAAGAGAACAAGAGAGAAGAACGGACAAAAGAGGAGAGCAGAAAGGGTATGAATGGACAGGGAAGCAAGGACAGGAACGGACACAGTGGAATAAGGGACAGGAAATGAAAGTCATGAGAGAACAGAAGAGAGGGCAGAGGGCAGGAAAGAGGACAAGAGAAAGGACACATAAGAAGGAAGCAAGAGAAGGGACATGATGGGATAGGACAAGGGACAGGAGAGAGGACAGCAGATCATCAGGTGTTTGGTCCATGAACAAATCAAAGTGAAACAAATCGAACTTTCCCTTAGCGCCATTGGTAGCCACACCTTTTAACTTCTCATTTACATAAAGACAGTGTTGCATCACTTAGCCCCGCCCCTCACTTCGCCAGCATTCGCTCAGCCTCCTATCACTGTAAATGACAATTCTTATTAAAAATGAACGACTTCTGTGTGCATTGTCATTTTAAAAAAGCCTCACGCTTAAAATTCAGGTTGAAGTTTGAGGTCAGAGGCGGGGTCAGCGTTAGCATATAAAAATAAATCGCATCGCTCTCGGATTACAATCACATATCTCTTTACGATGCTAGTCATACTGCCTCAGCTCAGTGTGTCTCCATGTGTCAGATGTCAGAGGAGTGTTTGCAGTCAGCACAGCACAGTGTTGGAAATCCTTGAGGAGACAAAAAATAGAAGTCTCTCGACTATAAAGCAGTGCCACAGGAAGGTCGTGGCGGAGGGTTTGAATGTCACTTGCAGCCATTTGTCTTTCCCAAGGCCTGCCCGAGGGACCAGGACTTCTCTCCAAACCCACTCCAGCTGAAGTAAGCTGAGAGAAGCTTTTCACCGAGTGATGTCAACTCCGCCAAGTGAAATGTGCGTTTCATTTCACGGTGACGAACTCGAAACATTCTCCATTTCCCGTGACAGAAAGCGAGGGTCTCTTTAAAGCTGAAAAAAAGAAAATCAACTCGACACGTAACTAATGTGAGGTGAGGTGAGGGGGCGTGGCTTCCAATATATTATCGGAGAGTTCAGAACACCTCCGTAACTGTCAATCGTTCCAGAATGAGATGTCATTCATTTCCTGTTTTTATCCGAGGGAAGAAGAAAACTATTTTTGGCATATTTTCAGTTCTCCGATGTTTAGATGCAGAGCACCTACACAAAATGTGGGTAGTTTGGCAGGTCGCGGTGTATAAGAAGAATTGCATGCCCTTAGAGTATGGAATTCAACTTGTGAGAAAAAGTATTGAACTTAACTTTTCAAGAAACAAGCAAAAATATACAATGAGAAAGAAGAGTAACACTCTGAAACCGAAAAGGGCGAACTCCGTGGCAAAACTGTAACATGGTCTTCAAATTAACAGACTTCTTTGTTAACACTAACCCTAACCCTAAAACTAGTAACCCTAATCCTAGTAACCCTAACACTAATAACCCTAACCCCAGTAACCCTACCCTAGTAACCCTAACTCTTAACCCTAGTAATCCTAACCCCTAACCCTAACCCCCCTAACCCTAACCCCTAACTGAAACAGGCGAACTCTGTCACAAAAATGTAAGATGGTCTTCAAATTAACAGAATTCTTTGTTAACACTAATCCTAACCCTAGTAACCCTAACCCTAGTAACCCTAACAACCCTAAGCCCAGTAACCCTAACCCTAATAACAATAACCCTAGTAACCCCAACAACCCAAACCCTAGTAACCCTAACCCTAGTAACCCTAAACCTAACCCTAATAACCCTAACCCTAGTAACCCTAACCCTAGTAACCCCTACCCTTTAAACCCTAACCCTAGTAACCCTAACCCTAGTAACTGTAACCCTAGTAATCCTAGTAACCCTAACCCTAACCCTAGTAACCCTGACCCTAGTAACCCTAACCCTGGTAACCCTGACCCTAGGAACCCTAACCCTGGTAACCCCTACCCTTTAAACCCTAACCCTAGTAACCCTAACCCTAACCCTAGTAACCCTGACCCTGGTAACCCTAAACATAACCCTAGTAACCCTAACCCTAATAACCCTAATAACCCTAACCCTAGTAACCCTAACCCTAGTAACCCCTACCCTTTAAACCCTAACCCTAGTAACCCTAACCCTATTAACCCTAACCCTATTAACCCTAACCCTAGTAACCCTAACCCTTTAAACCCTAACCCTTTAAACCCTAACCCTAACCCTAGTAACCCTGACCCTAGTAACCCTAGTAACCCTGACCCTAGTAACCCTGACCCTAGTAACCCTGACCCTAGGAACCCTAACCTTAGTAACCCTAACCCTAAACCTAACCCTAATAACCCTAACCCTAGTAACCCTAACCCTAGTAACCCTGACCCTAGTAACCCTAGTAACCCTGACCCTAGGAACCCTGACCCTAGTAACCCTAACCCTAGTAACCCTAAACATAACCCTAGTAACCCTAACCCTAATAACCCTAACCCTAGTAACCCCTACCCTTTAAACCCTAACCCTAGTAACCCTAACCCTAGTAACCCTAACCCTTTAAACCCTAACCCTTTAAACCCTAACCCTTTAAACCCTAACCCTAACCCTAGTAACCCTAACCCTAGTAACCCTAACCCTAGTAACCATGACCCTAAGCTTCCTTTTCGTGAATCATGGCTTGTGCAAGTTTACGTTCGCCATTCTGGCATGTGGGTGGGGCTTAACAGCGCTTTACTCTTTGGATCGACAGCTCCCTGATCTAGAAGTAGAGACTTTAGTGTGGTGAATTTTGCAGCGCGTTCTGGATGCTTTCTCTCTATAGTTATAGTGTTTGTACTTTGTAGTGGTTATTACTTCCTTACGTCCTTACTTACTTAGTCAGTATATTAGTTCCTAATTAATACTTGAGGTTTGGGTAGTATCACATGACTATTTTTTATTTCGAGATCGGCTCTCGGAAGCGTCTCTTCGTCCGGGTCAGAGAACCGTCGATCCGAACCTCACTAGCCAATGAGAGTACATCGTCAAGAATGGCGAACGTAAAAACTTGTGAGACGTAAACGAAAAGTTTACGAAAGGGTAAAAGGAAAACTCGCGAACTTCAGCGCGTTCGCAAACTAGTGAAAACGGAGCTCGGAAAACTGTTAACAAAGAACGCCGTTGACGTGAAGACCAGGTTAAATCTATGGCACCGCGTTCTCTCTCTTCCGTTTCAGAGCGTTTGTCTTCCTTCTCATCGTACATTTTGTGTTCCTTTCTTGAAACGTTACGTTCAGAACTTTTTAGCCCAAGTTTACCTCCATACTACAGCAGAACGAGAAAGAAAGCAAGAAATGCCATTTATAGCATCACGCCATTTCATGTGGTCTGACTTGGCGTTAATTAGTGTGAATGACGGAAAAACGTACGATTCTATCACGCCAAAAGTTTGTCTTGTGGATTGTGCTGTATTAAGATTCCGGGTCGCCGTCTCGTGGTAGGATATATTTCCCCATTTCCAAAATGAGAAGCCTTAAGGGATGCAAACTTTTGCTCACGAGTATACTGCAGCAAGTTATGTGTTACTACCATTTCTTACAAAGGTGCAATGAGCAGCAACTGAACAGATACATCTTTTATTAGGTTTTAGCCTGGCTAAATGTGGCCAATTAAAATAAAAACACTGGCTCATTTACAGAGTGTCCCAGTTCGACCACACTCGCTAAATAGAATATCTTTTTCTTGGCTCACATTATGTTTAGCCTTTTTTTTTTTTCTATAGTTTTCTTCATTAGTTTTCTTTCACTATGTAAAAATTACTGGACTGTTGCCTTGTAACATGGATGCAGTGACAGATCTGGCTCTCCAGTACTCCAAAAAGTAAAAAAAAAAATAATTAAAAAAAAATCTATACTTTTCCTTTGTACATAGACAAAGTGTTGGAACATTTAATGATGATTTTATTATTTTTTTTTTTTACCTAGCTTCATGCTAGATGAAAAGAGCTGATGGTAACGCTATAAGACAAAAAAAAAAGAAAAGAAAAAGAAATGAATAGAAATAAGAGATCTTTAAGGCAATCCTGAAAATTAATTATTATTTGAGAAGGAAAACAAAAGAATATTTCCATACAGGATGGAGGTGATGGATGGAGGGCCTTTTCATTTATTTTATTTTTTTCTTCCTCTTCTTCTTCTTCTTTTTTCAAGCCCTGCGGGATTATCGAGCGCTGGGAAATTAAAAGAGGCGTTTCACTCGATTGGTTCCCCCGTCGGTGCTCACCCACTCGAGCGGCCGGCGTACAGAGAAATCGGGCAGCAGATCAAATGGATGGTAAAGTGCAAAGAATAGAAAGAGAGTAGGAGAAAGTTCGGCAAAGCGCTGTGAGAGGGCGAAAAACTGATGAAACCGACTCTATTGCCTGGATGGAGAACGAGGAACGTGTAGAGCATCTCATCCAGGCTTCCATGGATGAAAAGCAATGAGGAAATGAAATAAATAACTCCAGCGGCCTCTGTTCCTGACATCGTGCCCCGTTTCCGGTCACTGACGGTTAAAACGCCGTGATATAATAATCTCTAATAATCTGATGACAGAGTGTGGACAGAAAGAACAGAAATGAATTGTGGTTCCAGGCGGAAACATAAGTCTTGAAGCAGTCTAATGAAAGCCTTGTGCTTAGTCTTGCAATCCAGATTCAGCATTCAGTAGAGAATCGGGTACGTTTTCGCGATAAACGTTGCCTACTTTCGCACAGAGGAACAAATAAATAAACACAGGAAACTGGAAAACAGGCATGCAGATACAAGAAAGTATGTCGAGCCAATCGGATTCTAGACTCCAAGATTCTGAAGCTTGTAGCCAGAAAAGAGTATCAGACGCATCGGATCTGACGTATCGGATATCAGACACACCGTGTGCTGTGGGCAGAGTATCTGAGGATGAAATGAGCTCAGCATTAACTTCTTCAAACAAAACTATTTAATAGCTTTTAAAGATGAGACTCGAGAAACTATTTTTAATCCATGTAAAAACACATCGACACGTTGCAATCTGATAGGCTCTTCCATGAGGCGAACCAATGAAATTCCAAAATGTCCATATGTCTGCTGTTGTCTATTGACTTTGCTATTCAGCTCAGGCAGGATTTTTATGCCAGGTCTGACAGCTGCTCTAAAATAAATTTTGCAGCGAGGGTATGAGCCAGGTGTTCAGGTAAAACCGTTATGGATACACAATACTTTGTATCGGGTTGAGCAGCTAAGCTGCATAATGGAAGCCCAGGTAAGAAATTTAACATCAGATAATGTGTACAAATAATTTCGGGCTCGCAAATCTAACTCCAACTACATTTTTTTGGGAGGGGGTGGGGTGGGGGCAGTAATGTATGCTAGTAATGGAACATTGCATCTGCTCAGAGAAAAGAACCAGAGAGCTGAGTCAAACAATCTGAGTTGAATGAGGTGACTCACTGAAAAGTGCCAGAGTGCAGAGTCAAATGATCTGACTCACTGAAAAGAACCAGAGAGCGGAGTCGAATCGTCTGAGCTGTATGATCCGAGTCAAATATTCTGACCCACTGAGACGTGCCAGAGAGTACAGTCAAATGATCTGACTAATTGAAAAGAGCTGGAGAGCCGAGTCAAATGATCTGACAAACTAATAAGAACAGAGTTAGTCAATAATTGTTTTTTTTGCTGAAAAGAACCAGAACGCTGAGTCAAACAATCTGAGTTGAATGATCTGACTCACTGAAAAGTGCCAGAGAGTAAAGTCAAATGATCTGAGGTAAATGATCTGACTCAGTGAAACAAGCTGGAGAGCTGAGGTAAATGATCTGACTCTCTGAAAAGAACCAGAAATCTGAGTTAAATAATCTGAGGTAAATGATCTGACTCGCTGAAAACTGCCAGAGAGCAGAGTCAAATCCTCTGAGTCAAATGATCTGACTCACTGAAAAAAATCAAAGCGCTGAGTGAAATCATCTGAGTTAAATGATCTGTCTCACTGAAACAAGCTGGAGAGTTGAAGTAAATGATCTGACTTACTGAAAAGTGCCAGAAATCTAAGTCAAATCATCTGAGTCAAATTATCTGACTCACTGAAACAAGCTGGAGAGCTGAGGTAAATGATCTGACCCTCTAAAAAGAACCAGAAATCAGAGTGAAACAATCTGAGTCAAATGATCTGACTCACTGAAAAGTGCCAGAGAGCAGAGTCAAATCATCTGAGTCAAATGACCTGACTCACTGAAAAGACCCAGAGAGCTGAGTTGAATCATCTGAGCTATATGATCCGAGTCAAACATTCTGACCGACTGAAACGCGCCAGAGAGCGCGATCGGAAATGATCAGAGTCAAATGACCTGAGTCAAATGATCTGACTCGCTGAAAAGAGCTGGAGAGCCGAGTCATATGATCCGAGTCTGATTCATATGAACGATCTGACTCACTGAAAAGAACTGGCTGGCTGAGTTAAATGACCTGAAAAGACCCAGATCACTAGATTACACATTTGTTATGCACACTGTTAATTTAATTGTGCAAAAAAAAAAAAAAAGGTTAGGTTAAGGGCTGAGCTTAGTGTTTCTACATTTCCTCAAACTTCAAAATGAAATCTAAAACACATCGACATCACCTGTTCGAATTCTTACAGATTCAAACAAACCGAAGTGAAATCGAACCCCCTGAGTGATTTCCAGCGGACTTTACAAAAGCACACATTATGGGCTATTTTTATCAAAACCAATAGCAATCTAATAGCAAACTGATATCGTGCATGGAGTCAATGCTTTTCAGTGCGCTGCTAAAACATTTCGCGACGTGCTAACTGCATGAGAAGAAGCTGCTTAAGTGCCTCTTGTACCCGCTCATAAGAGTAGGTGGCGCCGAGATCCATTTTTACACAGCGGGAGACATCGAGCTCTTTAAGCGCTTTATAATGCACTCAGCTCAAGCTTTCAAATCCCACACCGCTTCTGCCCATCTCCTTCCATTAGCTAAAAGGAAATTTCAATTTCATCCTAAACACACACCATCCCCCCACCCCCACCCCACCCCCAATGTACGCAGATTCTATAAAAGCTTTAATTGTTTAATTATAGCATGTGTGGAATACAGAGCGGACGATATCCTGCTCGTATGATTAGCACAGGAAGCGTCAGAAGGACAATAACCTTAAGAATCCAGCTCTCCGGAGAGGATAATGTATCAGCAGAAAGTGCCGCCGCATCCTGTCTGCTGCTTTCAAGTGTGGACAAAAGTATTGCCCCCCCCCCCCCCACACACACACACACACACTCTTTCACTCAGTCAAATGCACCGCTTGGCCTGCAACTAATGAGTTTCTCAACCCAAACCGATAAGAACCGAATTAGTCGATATTTTTTTCACAGTATATAGTTGGATGTAAAAGTTTTGGCACCCTTTGACAAATCACATTTGTTGATTTTATTAAACATGATACATTGTATGAATATCATCAAGTCCAACAGTAAATATGCAAAAAAAAAAAAAAAAAATTTATCAGTAATCTTTTTGTTTTCCAAGCTTGCGACGTTTGAGGTCTCCCCACATGGTTTCTATAAGAATTTTTTATTTTTTTATTTTATTGCGTACCTTAAAATGTATATGCAATGTATTAGCAAAACCAAATCGATCGTAATTTATAAGCAAAGTCATCTTGGCTAACCTCCATGTTTTACAACGGTTACTGCACCGGTGGACTTTTACTATTACAACGCACCATCACCTTGCATTTATTCCCAACGTGTCAGCCCAAACCGGAGGCCTGACAAGGACAACACTAGCTGCGTTAGACAGATAGCGAGTGAAAACCTTCACTCGGCAAACACCCGGCCTTCGAGATCTGCTCCTCAGAATGAAAAGAGAAGTAGAACTGTAGACTTGTCACTGTCACCTCTGTCTTGTTCATTATGAATTTAAATCTACATCTGGATTTCTGTAACGCTGCTTTGCGACGACGTTTATAAGCAGTACCTCCGAACACTAGAACCTTAACCTCTGAGCCCGTGCTGCCCGTCAGCCTAAAATATTCCTGCGCAGCTAATTTTACTTGTCCAGCCACACAGCTGGTGTGTACTGTACTGTATGTAGGCCACTGGTCCTGGGAATAGCCTACCTGCAGGCAAAAATGAATAAGGTATTGGTAAACAGCAACTCAAACCCTGGGAGGATTCGTAGCAGGAGTTCAGAAAGACAAAGCAGAGAACCCGAGAGAAGGAAAAAAAACAGACAGAGAGAAATTTAAACAGAGAGAGTTAGAAGAGAAGCAGATCGTGTGCCACAACACCCCTGCACATGAGAGCGAGACGGTGAGCTTTAGCGTTTATGAAGACATCTAGAATGTTTCTTAAGTCCATAACGTTCCCAGGGATGGTCAACGGGTCTGGAATATAATATTTCTCCCGTTAATCACCACATCGTTTTCTTTTAAATGTATAATAAAAAAGTGTTTAAACGGGTTAAGCTGTTTCAGGGATAATCAGTAACACGTTATGTAAGGGTGGTGTTCATAGCACTACATAACACCTACAGAAACCCTTCATAAAGCGAATCAAGTCTATTTGAATGTAAAATTGACATCATCTGAGCCAAGTGAGGGATTTTTGGTTATTTACGGACGAGCTCGCTTACATTAGGATATCACAGCTCTGTGTACAGCTATGTCGGAGTGACATAACGGCGATGATGTGACATAGCAAGTGATGCTCGCTGCAAAACGAATAAATGAGGCACTTCCAAAAAATAAAAAATAAAATAAATAAAACCAGCAGATTATGAAGTTGTCACTTGGTGGAAACATGAAAAGCTGCTGAAAAATCCGTAAACACTACTTAAGGACAGCGTTCATAGATGCTCATAGATGCTCATACATGACATCGACATAAGCCGTTCATAAGCTGGATGAATTCTGCTTTTAGCACACAAGATTTTTTGCTTACTTACTCACCAAGCTACTTACATTAGAATATTACACCAGCTGACATTGTAGCTCTGGGAACATCTGGGAACATCTGCTATGTCAGACTGACATAAAGGTTATAATGTGACGTAGGCAAATTGTTATGTTTGACGTGCCACGACGTCGGCATTATGAGACGCTGGCATGTCAGATGTGCTCTGAGCTGCAAAGTCAGTCGTAATGATGTAACGTACTGTAAATGTCTGCATGTTAAGTCAGCTTGGGAAGTGTTATAACAGCCTTATGTCAACAGAGCTCCACTGCACATGTCTCAGTTAATATCACCTGTATATCAACTTGACATCAAGGTTGACAAAAGAACTCTTTATGACAGCTGATGCGGTAGGTATTTGAATGAGCCTTTATTAATATGGCTTATGCCAGTTGTTATGTACGGCTTATTCAGGCCTTATGTAACCCTATGAACACTGTTCTTGAGTAAAGGTTTATGGGATAATTGTAACAAGGTCAATTCTGGAGAATGTCAAACGTGAAAAAAAAAAAAAACGTAGGGAGGTGTAAGAGAGGAGAGCAGATGGCGTGTGTGTGTGTGTGTGTGTGTGTGTGTGTGTGTATGCAAGTGTTTTGAGTAGACACTAACGGTGCTCCTAAGACAACAGTAGCTCTTGTCTAATCTCTCCTGTCTTTGTGAAGGAGCTCTTGGGATCTCGATTTAAACAGCCCTGCTACTTCCAGGCTTCTCACACTGTGCCCTCACACACTACCCTTTCTCCCAAGTATGTGTAAGTGTGTGTATGTGTGTGTGTGTGTGTGTATAGCAGGCGCTCTAGACACAGACCCAGATCAAGCTTGATTTGCAAATTGTGCTCTCGAGACCGAGACTTGACTGCTAAGTAACCAGCAGCTAGCAGCAGATCAAACACACCGTGCTCTCCATCCTGAGGGGAATGAAATCTCACTTCCTTAACCACACACTCTGATATTAATCCGAAGCTGGCAGTTTTTTTCTGGTCTGTCTGTCTGAAGCAGGAAGTTAGCATTTTCATTTAATGCTAGTACAGTGGAACGAAATTAGCTAGCAAAAACGAGACGCTAGCACGAATAAAACAGCCTTTCGTTGCAGCCTTTAAACGATCTGTTCTAATTCGTACACGGAAATGAATCATTTGTTCGACGAAGGATGGGATCTAACGGGAAGCACCTAGCATGATGCTATTTTCCTAAAAGGTTGTATTCAGAGAGGAGATACGTGCACGCCGCGAGGTGTTAAGATGGGACTGACCCCGATGCACTATTACACTAAAACGGTTTCAATGTGCAAATAATAAGGTGTGCTGGATCGAGTGCTATTTTATAGAACGTAATAAACGTTGTTATTAGATTGAGAAATTTGCATTGAATGCACGATTGAGATCTTTTCAACTTCCCAACGTTCGAATAATATCATATTAGTCTTCCTATTTAAATTTTTTTTTTAATTTTGCTTTTAAGCTGAAATGACAGGAAGGCGCTTGTGTTGTTTAAAGCCAGTGGTCTAGACAACAACTAAATACTTTCCAAAGAATATTCCAAATCTGGCAACCTGATTTGGAATATTCCAAATCTGGCAACGTTAATTTTTTAATTTTTTTATTTCTTTCTTTATTTTTTTTTACAGTGTTAGCATTTTCTGGGGTGAATTTCTCCTTTAAAACGGACACTTTTACCCTTCCCCCCATCCCCCTCAATCATCTCATCTCACCTAACATTCACAAATCCAGAGAGCTGAGGCTCAGATAATTTTCTAACGTGTATGCTTGTTGAAAAGAAAAAAAACAAAACAAAAAAAAAAACCCAAACGCAAACGCTCGTGGCCGCGAGTCCGTCACCTTTCTCACGTTGGAATCTCTTGCCAACCGTTTGCCGCGATTTGGATTTAGAGTTGGACGCGATCGCAGGATATAAGTGGAACGTTGAATAAAGTAACAAACAAAGCACGACACAAGACTCACATGAATTACAAAGACGAGCGTGAGGCGATGCGTGGGGACAGGACGAACAACGCAAGGCAACAGTGCAGTGCTGAACGTGACTACATGTAATACACCAGTGCTAATGAGCTAAACGTCAAACCGGTGAGTGAGCCATGTGACATGGTGCAGTGGCTGATGGGAAACATCGAGTAGTTTCTAGTCCTTTTCCGATATTACATGACACCGCTCCTCATGACGACGCGATTAGATTTCCGAAGCACGGTGGTGGTAGCATCATGTTTAGCGTTACCTTTGTTCTCTCGGTGGCTTCTCTGATTAATCTCATCTCGACACGGTTTGATTAATGATGGGAATTCAAGTGGAAACTATTTGCACCGGAACTACTTCAGTGGCTTTCACACCAATGCGACATGTATGTGTTAATTTGTAATTGATATCATGGGGTATTTTCTGTAGAATCCTAACATAGAATCCCAATGAAGTGCATTTAAACCTAACATGGTGAACAAATTATATTATAGAATTCAGGCAATTTTACTGGGGTTATCTCATACAGTGCAGCAAGTAATAATCTGGAAAGACCTTTGTAATATCACAGTCTAAAACTGGATTTAAAGAGAAGCAAATTAGTAAATGAATCACATGTAAATGAATCATACGTAAATGAATCACATGAAAATGTGTCACTTGAATATGAATCACATGAAAATGAATCTCATGAAAATGAATCACATGTAAATGAATCACATGAAAATGTATCACTTGAATATGAATCTCATGAATATGAATCACATGTAAATGAATCATACGTAAATGAATCACATGTAAATGAATCACATGTAAATGAACCATATGAAAATGAGTAAATAAATTAAAGACAAATTAAAGACGAAGTCCATTTCAGATTCCGGTGGTAACACTACGAAATATGGACGGGGGTGAAGACTTATTCACACCACTGTACAGCCATTAGATGTACCTTATGACAGTCATGCTCTGAGTACCGATGTCTAAATGACACGTGTGTGTGTGTGTGTGAGTGTAACACGTGAATCACACTCACTGACCTCTACCATTACATGATGAAATGGCTGAACATGATTCACTCAAAAGCACCGAATCGATCGCCGTCCGTGCCGCTGAATGAGCACGCATGGATAAAACGAGGTGTATCGAGATGCTGTCTGAACCCTGACAAGCACGTCGATCAGGAAATTGCCGGAAACTCGAGAGCATTCATTTGCCCATGCAGATACGTATGAGAAGAGACTAGCAATAACCAGGTGAGAGCTGGTTCTTCCGAGTAGATACTGTAAAATAGATAACAAACCGATATACTGTACGTACTGTACGTTATCGGTAACTGATCTCATTTGGTTTTTCCTCAGAGTGCCATCAGTAACCACCTTCAAGCGTGCGAGACTGATAAGCGAAGCTCTCTCGACTCAGTTCTCCAGCTTAGCATGCCATTAGCACAGATTTAGCCTATTTTCAAGAAACCTTGAAGGTATAAATTCACGCCGCTCGTATAATCTGGGCCGCTACTGCATTTCCAAAAGGGTTGCCAGATTGATCTTGGCAAGCTGGGATATATTAGTATCCCATTGGGCTGGATAAATAAATCATCTCATGTTGAAAATCTCACTCATTTTAGATATCACGCGTCCACGGTTTGTCATGGCTTTAAATCGATATTTGAATGCGGTGTCGTTTCTACAGTAACACCTCATTCACAGGGATTTGTACGGTGGATGCGGCATGTAAAATAATTTTTTAAAACATTTCATAACCGTAATGGTGAAGGTTTGTGTAAAGACATTGTTTATTATTAGAGGATAAAAAATGGAACAAAGAGGGGGAAAAAATTTACTTTAAATCTCAGTGGGTTCAGTGTGTGGCTGGTTACGATGAGGCCTGATCCTTGACATCCTCACACACACACACACACACACACACACATCTTACTTCCTGATTAATCGCTCATTTAACCTAACGACCGTATTAATGGCCCCACCACACCACACTTTTTGCCTAATCTGCAAGCGGCCGTGTCGTTCGTGGCGCTGCGGTAAACGCATGAGTGATGACTGCATGGACCTATGACAACCAGGAAATGACAACAGCCTGTCAGGCCAAATCCATCGCGTCTGAACCGTGAGCTCGAGGCAGTGTTCTGTTACACCGTTCTGACTCTGCACTCTTTATGCTGTGTGTGTGTGTGTGTGTGTGTGTGTGTGTGTGTGTGTGTGTGTGTGAGAGTGAGAGAGAGAGAGAGAGAGAGAGAGAGAGAGAGAGAGAGTGTGTGTGGTAATGAAGACACAGATGTCTGCCTGCTATAGCTGTCAAAGTTACTCTCTCTGACGGAGAAACGAAAACTTACTTTTGCACAATGGCTAGTTTTACTCTCAGACTTGGAATTCCACACCTCATTTATTGGTGACTGACAGGCACAGAGGGCACGCCTCCTATACTGTGAATGACAGGCACAGAGGACACGCCTCCTACACTGTGCTGACAGGCACAGAGGATAAGCCTCCTACACTGTGACTGACAGGCAGAGGCCACACCTCCTACACTGGGAGTGACAGGCACAGAGGCCACACCTCCTACACTGAGAGTGACAGGCAGAGACCACACCTCCTACACTGGGAGTGACAGGCAGAGAGACCACACCTCCTACACTGTGACTGACAGGCAAAGGCTACACCTCCTACACTGTGACTGACAGGCAGAGGCCACACCTCCTAGACTGGGAGTGACAGGCACAGAGGAAACACCTCCTACACTGTGACTGACAGGCAGAGGCTACACCTCCTACACTATGATTGACAGACACACACAATATGCCTTCTTCACTAAGACTGAAGATGCAGAAGCCTTACCACTTTCCCCATGACTGACAGGTGCAGAAGCCACACCTTCATCACTAGAATGCACATAGGCCATGCCTACGTCTCTAGAACTGACGAGTACAGAAGCCACGCCTCCTTCACTCGAGGCAGAAAGGACTACAGAGGTCACGTCTCCATCACTCATCCTCTGAGACCGCGGATAAATCGGCCACGCCTTCTTCACTGGGTCTGCTCGGACAGTGACCACGCCTCCTCTACCGGCATATAAACATTGAAACGGATGCCAACAATTTGAATCTTACAGGCTTTATAAAACAGGAAACTGTTTCTCAGAGCAAACGCACATTACAGAGAAAATAAAGCCAGCAGGTGGTGAAATAAAGAATGCCATATAAACAAATCTTACAGCCGGCCTTAATCTCACGCACGGCTGTAATAGGCGCCGCACGGCAGGAATCTTATTAGCGAGCCAGTCATTTAGTTTCAGGCTGTTGTGAGTCCATTTGTGCAGCAGGTGTAATGAAAAACACAGCGTTACTCCGGCGCTCAGACAATCTTACATTAGCAGAAAATACCGAGCAGTGACATTTACACAGGGACTGATGACATTAAGGCGGCACATCAGCGTGGCTCGGCTGGCCTGGATGTTTCATTTCACAAACAGGAAGGAAAGGTTTGTGAAGAGGAACACAGAAAGGGAGGGATTATGAGAGTTATGAACCTAAAATCATCATCATGGTGAGAACACCACCCTCACAGTGAAGCATGGTGATGGTAGCATCATGGTGAGAACACCACCCTCACAGTGAAGCACGGTGATGGTAGCATCATGCTGAGAACACCACCCTCACAGTGAAGCACGGTGATGGTAGCATCATGCTGAGAACACCATCCTCACAGTGAAGCACGGTGATGGTAGCATCATGCTGAGAACACCACCCTCACAGTGAAGCATGGTGATGGTAGCATCATGCTGAGAACACCACCCTCACAGTGAAGCATGGTGATGGTAGCATCATGCTGAGAACACCACCCTCACAGTGAAGCATGGTGATGGTAGCATCATGGTGAGAACACCACACTCACAGTGAAGCATGGTGATGGTAGCATCATGCTGAGAACACCACACTCACAGTGAAGCATGGTGATGGTAGCATCATGCTGAGAACACCACAGTCACAGTGAAGCATGGTGATGGTAGCATCATGCTGAGAACACCACCCTCACAGTGAAGCACGGTGATGGTAGCATCATGCTGAGAACACCACCCTCACAGTGAAGCACGGTGATGGTAGCATCATGCTGAGAACACCACACTCACCACCCTCAGTCTCTCTCTATCGCTCACTCTGTCTGTCTCTCTCTCTCTTTCTCTCTCTCTATCTGCCTGTCTCTCTCTCTCTCATTCTTCCTCATTCTCTCACTCTCTCCCCAACTGTCTATCTCTCTAATCTCTTTTCTTCCTCTGTCTGTCTCTCTCTCTCTCTTAGACAGTCTCTCTGTCCGTCACTATTTCATTTTCTCTTTCTCCCTCCATTAGTCTTTCTCTCTCATACACTTCCTGTTGCTCTGCCTCTCTCTCTCTCTCTCTCTCTCTGATGATCCTTCTGTCTCTCTCTTTCTGTCTTGATCTCTCTTTCACATCCCCCCTCATTTTCTCACTCTCTCTCCCTCTGTCTAGCTCTCTTATCTCTGTCGGTCTGTACCTCTCTCTCTCTTTCATTACCTCTTATTCTCTCCCTTAGTCTCTCTCTCTCTCTTTCATTACCTCTTATTCTCTCCCTTAGTCTCTCTGTCTCTCTCTCTCTCTCTCTCATCGTGTCCGTCAGGGAAGCTCTGAATAATTAAAGAGTTGAAGGTGCCAGGCCTCGTCACTCTCCCAGATGGTGGTCACCGTTCCATCCTGTCCTCACCACAGTGCAGGTCACATCAGCATAGCTAATCACTCTCTCTCTCTCTCTCTCTCTCTCACACACACACACACACACACACAGTGCTCCATACAGAGGCCTTGTCTCAGATCGCATCTAGACAGATTTTGAAGCTTGTCTTCACACTGAGATATGCAGTTAAAAGGAGTCGTATGGTGGGCTGGATTTACCTTAGAATGATTGATATACACAGACAGGTGACAAAAGAAAACCTAGTGGCTCTGGTATAATCTGGGGGGCAATTAATTATTTTGCTGTCATAATTTGGATTCCCCTTGTTCCCTTAGAGCGAAGCCTCACTGCAGCTCAAATCCAAAGTCCTTCTCACTGATCACTTTATCCCTTGCTGAAAACATTTCCATCATGATGGGCGTGGCGTCCACTAGGATGACTCCGCCCCCTGTTCACAGGGCACGGCTGCGTATTTCTGAACGGGTAAATCGGCACGTTCTAGATTCTTTGTATTATACATCCAGACTTAAACAAGGAGCGCGATTGTACATGCTTACATTAATCTAAGGCTGACAATAAACAGATTCAAAAAACGACTTCTCGTTTAAGCGAAGGAAATAAAAAAATGTATAACCGTTGATACGGTGAAGTTTTGCGGACATTCGACAACATTAAGTGTAACTATAAACGGATAAAAATGACCATGTGTCGATATGTAATGAATAAAAAATTGTAATAATTGGAAAAGTGCTGTGGAGTAAGAGGAATAAAACAGTTTGGGGGGGGGGGCAGTAGCAACAGTAACTATGCTTCATCACACCACCCTGTTCTTTGTTATTTTCCTATAACAGCACAACACCCTGCTAGCTACCCGACGCAAAACAGTACATTTTGCTGTCAGATTAAATGAAAACAAGGTTTCCAGATACAAAGCCAGACACGCCTCCTTGTTCAACCAATCAGAGCTCTCGAGCACCAGCTGAGGGAATATTTTTAGGGATGATGTTTCAACACTCCAGTACAGTTCCAGAGACGTGCCGAATCTACACCACGGTTCATTGAAGCTCTCTCTCTCTCTCTCATTCTCTCTCTCTCTCACTCTCCTCTGTCTCTCTCTTTCTCTCAACCTCTCTCTCCCCCCTCTCTCTCACCCACTCACTCTTTCTCAACCTCCCTCTCTCTCTCTCCCCTCTCTTATTCTCTCTCTCTCTCTCTCACCTTCTCTCACCCACTCTCTCTTTCTCAACCTCCCCCTCTCTCTCTCTCTCTCTCTCTCTCTCTCTCTCCCCTCTCTCTATCTCACCTTCTCTCTCACCCTCTCTCTGCCTCTCTATCTACATGAAGACGCATGCAATCATCAGCGTAAAAATGCTGAGTCAAGTGAGACAAAATTAAAAACTTCACCAACCCCAGCAATCCCCCCCCCCCTCCCCATCTCAGCTACAATCTCACTCCACATTCGTCTTCCTTTTCTTTTCTTTTTTTTTTCACCCTTCGATGGCCTAATCTCCTCGTGAGGACTCGCTGAACCTCCTACTCCCGCCGCGCTTAATTGAGTTCCGGCTTCACAGCCCGACTCGTCCCATTAGCTCCTTGTTGTCCTCGATAGACCCGAAGGCTCTTTAGTGCTGAAGCTGCATTTTTTTTTTTTCTTTTCCCGGGGACGATAATTAAAGGCCTCCGAAAAGAGTTTATTAGAAGCAGAGTGTGAAAAAGAAAGAGGACCGCCGGACCCTTTCGCTTCAACACGGTGAGGAGGACCGAGCCGAAATGGAGGACGGTTTGGATTTCTACGCTTTATTCTGGAGGTGATCCAGGACGGGCTGGGTTCATTTTAGGCTGGAGGACGTGCCGTGCTAAAGAGCGAGGGTGGGAACGGAGGAAACATTACCAAGCGCTTTGAAAATCATTTCATATATTTTTTTTAAAACATATATATATATATATATTTATTGTTACTTTTATTGCGTTGTGTAACAAAATGTGAAGACACTCAGGTCTGATCTTTTTTTCCCCCCAAAAAAGCCACATGATCAAAGATGCAATAAATAAATAAATAAATAAATAAATAAATAAATAAACGAACGAACATATTAGACTGCGCTAAACATCTCCTTGATTGGATTTTTTTACTCCATTTTTTAAAATAATTTACCAATTCATTTCCGCTAGCTAGTTCCCACTAGCCTACAACAACGCTAACACCGACACCAGCATGTGTTTCATGTTTCGGATCAGACATATACCCAAACAAAGATGCAATAAATAAATAAATAAATAAATAAATAAACATATTAGACTGCGCTAAACATCTCCTTGATTGGATTTTTACTCCATTTCTTAAAATAATTTACCAATTCATTTCCGCTAGCTAGCTAGTTCCCACTAGCCTACAACAACGCTAACACCGACACCAGCATGTGTTTCATCTTTTGGATCAGACATATACCCAAACAAAGATGCAATAAATAAATAAATAAATAAATAAATAAACATATTAGACTGCGCTAAACATCTCCTTGATTGGATTTTTTTACTCCATTTTTTAAAATAATTTACCAATTCATTTCCGCTAGCTAGTTCCCACTAGCCTACAACAACGCTAACACCGACACCAGCATGTGTTTCATCTTTTGGATCAGACATATACCCAAACAAAGATGCAATAAATAAATAAATAAATAAATAAATAAACATATTAGACTGCGCTAAACATCTCCTTGATTGGATTTTTTTACTCCATTTTTAAAAATAATTTACCAATTCATTTCCGCTAGCTAGTTCCCACTAGCCTACAACAACGCTAACACCGACACTAGCATGTGTTTCATCTTTCAGATCAGAGGCATACCCAAACAAATCAAAATCTGAAGTATATTCAATTCATTTTATTCGTATAGCATTTGTTAAACAACAGATATTGTCAAAACTATTTTGCCTTCAAACTGAATTTCTATTTTCACCTTCAGTATCTGGGCCACGCCTCATTACTGAATCGGATTCGGCTTCGGAATGGAGCTACGACAGGTTTATTTACTTATTTATTTATTTTAGCTCTTTGACATTTGTCATTTAAAAAAAAAAAAGAGAAGAAAATAGAGATCAGTGTGTCATACACTGGCAGAATCCACATCAGCTTTCTGTCCCAGAACATCTGGACACTGTGAGATAATACAGGTGAGACAGATGTTTGTGTGTGTCCGTCTACCTCGGTTTTGAGTCGGTCCTCGTTTGCGGCTGGTCGACGAGCTGTGTGTCGCGTTCTGGAAGTGCGTGATCTCCATGGTAGTGTTGGTGCGGAAACTGTCCTTAATTCTCTGCACTAAAGCTTCCACGGACTCGTGCTGGGGCTCCATGACTGCGGAACAGAACAGCACACACACACACACACACACACACACACACACACACGTTAGAGTCCTGAAAGAACCCTCACTAACCTTTAACCTGAATTACACCGAAGTTGATCTATTAATCCAGCTAAATTAAAATAAATAAATCAATTAAACCTGGTTTAAAATCAGGGTTAGATTTAAGGATAATATTACTTTCCACTCAGATTCACACGTCAATTAGCGGGTCATTGTAAATCTGAGGGGGTTAAAATTCCTACACGACGGAATAAATGACGTACAGGGGGTCCAAAACGTCAGGGAAAAGGATTAAAACCTACACGTATTTAATTTTATATACTTAAAACATCTGCACTACATATTCACACTTACACTCTACACATTTTCTTTCTTTCTTTCTTTTTTTGAGCAGATGTTGCTCAACATCCTCCCATTGGTTCTTGACTTTTCAGACACCCCGTGGTTCGTAGGACATAAGAAAATACTTTGAATTTTCACTCCAGAAAAGAAAATTACTCAATATTTTTTATTTGTAACTTCATCCCAGCTATGAAATTTCGGTTAGTATGACATGTTATATATGTATTATTACGTTTCTAGTAACCGTTAGTAGGAATGTTCACTCTGAAGGATCTCTGAAGTAGAAACTAAAGCAGCAACAATAAAACTTTCATTTCCGTATAGTGTTAATGTCTTGTCTAACTGGGAATTATTGTGCTTGAAATGTTATATTTAAAAAAAAAAAAAAAAAGAGTGTGTTTTCATTAGGGTCAGGACAATCTGAAAGGTCACTGTAAGATGTACAGTGTGGAAAACATTAAAATATATGGAGGAGGACAAGCCGGAGGACACGATGTGGACTCGGGGAGAAAAAATGTACTCAGTACTCAGTATGCTCTCTATCTCTGCCAGAACATACCGTATTCTACAGCTGAAACATTATTCCAAATGTCTTACTTAGTTTAAAGAATTTCTGCTCAGATATTAAAGTGCACCTATTACGGTTTTAAAAACGTGCCTAATTTTGTTTTAAAGGTCTCATACGATAGATTTACACGCATCCGAGGACAAAAAACACTTTAACGTGCTCGTCATTTAAACTGCAGCGTTACCGTTTCCCCCGCAGTGAGACAAACGACTCGTTAAATGATCCGTTCTAAATGATTCGTTCTGAACTCCTTTCAGAGAGCATACTCTGCTCTGATTGGTCAGACGTCCCAGTCTGTTGTGACTGGTCTAGCGCTGTCAGCGTGTTTCGAAAAGGAAACGCCCACTACCGTAATGAGTTTCAGCTCCGTCTGTCAGCGAGCAGCCGATGAAGACCAGAGGCGGGGCTTTTTGTTACGAACCCACATAGGTTAGTACAGGAAGTAAAGTCTGGAATCACTAACGACTCGATTCAGCTGTTCAGAATCAGTTCCTTCTTTTGGGAGTCGATAACTCCGTTTGTCCTGCGCTTTGATTTTTGAAACTTTGCAGACTTTTTACATTCACAAACAGCTCTGTATATAACACACTGCATGGAAGGGAATATTTGAAAAAACATAATAGGTGCACTTTAAAGATTCTGTGTAGGTAATTAATACATTGAATATATATATATATATATATATATATATATATATATATATATATATATATATATATATATATATATATATATATATATTAATTGCTTAAATTAGACATATTAGACATTCTATTAGACATACTGCAGGGTCTACGAGACTGTTACGATGCTGTTATACCCTGTGTGGTGAACACATGAAGTCAGGATATAATTCACACACTTAGGATTTGGTTGAGGTGTAAGAGTTATACCTGACAAGGTGGATCTCGGTTCAGTCATCCCTAACTAACTGCTTAACTAACCAACTAACTAACTAACTAACCACTTAATAAACTGACTAACTAACTAACTATCCAACTAACCAACTACTTAATAAACCAACTAACCAACTAACTAACCACTTAATAGACTGGCTAACTAACTAACTAACCAACCAACTAACTACCCAATAAACCAACAAACTAACTAACCAACTAACTAACTAACTAACAAACCAACTACTTAATAAACTAACTAACTACTTAGTAAAACCAACTAACTAACTAACTGACCAACTAACTGACCAACTATTTAATAAACTAACTAATTAACCAGCTAACTAACTACTCATTAAACTAACTAACTAACTAAGTAAACAAACATGAATGAATGAATGAATGAAAGAATGACAAACAAACAAATAAATAAGAAATAACAAACTAACTAGCTAAACAAACCAACAAATGAATAAAGAAAACAAACAAGCATATATTAATTGAACCGTTTCAGTGTTAAGGATTAGAATCTGGAGTTAGTAAACTGACTTAAAAGTTTTCGGTCGTATGAGACATATTGCTTCATTTCCATATTTCTTTATTTTTTTCTAATTAATTCATTAATTAATTCCTGAATTTATTTATGCAGTATTTAGGTGGGCGTATATTACAGTATATATATATATATATATATATATATATATATATATATATATATATATATATATATATATATATATATATTCTCCCTGAGATTTGACATTTTTAGGCAACTGGGGCTGCATGTCAAATGAATCGGAATGTAAAAACAAACAAACAAACAAACAAACAAATACAAATAAATATGATAAGTTCTACATTTCATAGATTTGTGTTTGTTTTATATCCCAGCCCTGGCAGATGAATTCAGCTTTCTTCGTACTGCATGTACCTGATCGTGACCTTCGTTAAGTAACGTACTGCAATATTACGGAAAAACAAAACACGACAACACCCACACATTTTTTAATGAATTATTAAAAACATAGCTTCCTAAAAGAATTCTTTCGCCAAGGTTCTCGCCATATGATAATCATAAAGGACAGCTCTGAGAACGAACGGCTTCTCGTTTCTCTGGCTGTAATTTTGTAACTGGGTCAATATCAGGTAATAAGAACGAGACGAGAGAACATGGCGGAGCGGGAAGACGGAGACGGGCCATCCTGCTGAAATTCAGAGCCCCGTGGGAGCTCTCCTGACCCACCTGAACACGTTCTGCACCATTTGCGCCACCGGAGAGCCATAAAACGTATAAATAACCCTCCCTTTTTCCATTGTCTCGCCGAGTCGGAATAAAAAAATAAATAAATAAATAAAAAGATAACAAAAAAAGGAAAAAACTTTGAGGCCGACTATTTATCTGCCGCCTCCATTAGCAGGCGGCGGTGCTGCTCCCTGAGGTTGGCGATGCATCACGAGTTCAATTAAAGTGAGAGATGTAGAGGGGCCGAGCTCTCCCAGGAGCCATAAAGGGTCTGGACGCTGATATGTTCTTCTCTCACTCTGCCATGCTGTCCTCTCCGACCCACTCTTATCTTCATTTCACTTGGCATCATCTCTCACCATTATGGCACATAAGAGCTCAGGTGAATGAGACTTACAGCACCAACGTGCACTTCCTGAATGAACTGATAGCTCGAAGCTGTTCTGCCATCCTTAATAGAGCGATATGACTTGCATTTGTTACACGTGTTCCGGGACGTTCCTCGCAGTGAAGCACGGTGGTGGAAGCATCATGGTGAGAGTTACCTACTTGCTTGCTTCTCTGACTAATCCCATGTCTACCTGGGCACTGATTTTTGATCGATGGTCAAAAACGATGGCTTAAATGGTGGTCCATCTAGCTAACGGCTAACGGCTACGGCTCACCCGTACATGCAGGTCAGGCGGTGAGCTCAGAAATGCCGAAATGCGATATGATTCGGATCGTATAATCCGTAGATCATTTTCCGTCTCCACCGTCTCAGACATTCAGACCTTCAGCAGACGTTATTCTGATTGAGAATTGCAATTTAACGATTTAAAATGAAAGTTAATGATATTAAATAATACTATTACTTCAATACATGGATTATTAGGTTCTATTTTTGAGGTGTGTGTCGATTTATTCTTAGAAAAATAATGCTAATAAAGTATATATATATATATACACTGTATATATAAAGGTATGTTTGAGGTATGTATTTATTTATTCAAATCAAAATACTGTTATAAGAAAAAAAAAAACAAAAGATAACAATACAGTACAGCGTTAATGTAGCTGGGGAGATTATAACCGTTAAGCCAGGCTTTTAATCAGACTCTGTATTTCCAAATCAGTGCTACTTTTAAAATGCTAATCTTTTTCTTTCTTCTCCTCAGAGTGCAGAATGTGGGGTAGAGAATAAAACGAACAGAGATTAATTCGGCACATTTCCTGAAAGGTCATCGCGTATGAAAATTGCATTTGTCCCTCGTGCAAACCTCGACTCTTCCTTCATTCGACTCGGTAAACTCAGTCCATTAGCGTTATTGGTTAAAGATTATTCCGGAAGCGCGCGATTCATAATCACGGAACTTCACTCAGACTGGTCGGATCGTAAAGAAACCTGCAATATACCGTGTATCAGAGTGTGTATTGTGGAAAGAGAGGAAGAATAGGAGCGATCGCCGGGACGTGGCGTATCACACGGTACTGTAACATTTCCAAAGGGACCTTTTATAGAAAATGAATGAGATTAATAACTCGCGAGGCAGACTCCGAGACAATGCTTTAGTGCACAAAAGGTTTAGTGGCTGGCCTTTATAGCGGATTTAAAGCCATCAATACCTGACAAGCCGGCTAGCCGAGGCGCAGGACTGAGCTAGCGTTTCGTCTCAGGAAAGGGCATGCTGTGGTGTTTTTTTTTCTCTCTTTTTTTTTTTTTCTCCACTCCTTAAAAAAGAAAACGTTATGGCGCGCTAAATGATGGACATTATCGGTATGAAATACGAACGTTTCCATGGCATTGAGACAAAATATAGAAGATAATTATAGCAACAAGAGGGTTGGTGTGTTGGGTTTGATGATTATTCTCAGAAACAGCAAGTTTTTTTTTTCTTTTTTTTTTTAAAAAAAAGGGAAAATAATGAAGAGATTAGTAAAAAAAAAAAAAAGAAGAAATTAGTAGTGAGAAAAAAATTAACATCATTATTGATGAATAATAAAAAAGCATAAATAATAAATAAAATGCATAATAATAATAATAACAACAACAACAACAATAATAATAATAATAATAATAATAATAATAGTAGTAATAATAATAATAATAATAATAATAATAATAACAGTACAACTACTACTAATAAAGTTGTTAATAATAATAATAATAATAATAACAATAATAATAACAGTACTACTACTAATAATAAAGTTATTATTATTATTATTATTATTATTATTGTTATTATTATTATGTATAATAATAACTATAATTTAGTACAGTAATTATTATAGTTATTATTATGTATAATAATAACTATAATTTAGTACATTTTTGGTTGAATTTGTCTTATAATTTTTAAAATGCTTATTTTTTTGTGTATTAATATAAAATCAAAGTACATATCCATGTTTCCATTCAAACGCCACATTAGTAAAAGTGCTCACTGTCTCGCTGTTATTTTTCTTTAAAAACAAATTTAAAAAAATAAATAAAATCTCGGTCTTTACACGTAACTACAACACTTTTAACTATATAAGGAATAAAACTCTTCTTGAAAAAAAGTCTTCTTTCATAAATGCTGAATAATCATCTCCGTATGGGAAGTTTTACCAGGGCAGTAGGTGGTTGCTATAGAAACATGAACATGTCAGAACGAGCGCGTTAATATAAACCTGCGATTTGCAGCTGCACCGACGTGAACACTGTTACGGCGAGTCAAACAACAACTACGAATCGAGTCAGGAATCGAATTGCTGTAGTCGAATCAGTGGCATCTGACACTCAGGCTCTGTTTACACGAGTGAGTTTTAAAAACACAGAACTGTTGCTACGGTTACGCCTGTCGTCTACGCTACTCCGGCGTTTTCGACCCTCGGAAGCGGAGACTTTCAGTGTAAACAGAGAAAAACGTTTTGAAAACAAAGGCGTGGCTCCGCCCACATTTTCTCCCTGATCGGGTCTTCTGGATCGTCGCGTATCCTTCCCCGATTCGTCAAGCCCCTACGAGAGGCGAGCTACGATTAGAGCGATCGCCAAAACATCTCATTTCGAGCGGCGTAAGCCCTACGTGGAACGTCAGTCTGTCATACCTGCGGATGACTAGCAGCCGACTTCCTGTTTACACTTGTATGCGCATGCGCAGTGTGCACGAATGGTCATGCGACGTGCGTATTCGGTCGTGTAGCGTGGACGGAGATCGTTTCAGAAACACGGTGAAAACGCCAGCGTGGATGAGGATCGTTTTCGTTTTTAAAACCAAAACGCGCTAGTGTAAACAAGAGCCTCAGTGTAGAAACTGTTCATCTTTCGTGGGATTCACCGAGCTGTCCCTGCTGACGCGCCCTCGGGCTCGTGTTCGCCATTACTTCACGGGTACTTTCCTACGTTTCGATTCGATCCGGTTTATAAACGCCGTCGTGCGGCGGAAAAAAAAAAAAAAAAAAAAAACGCTGCAATTTTGAAAGCAATTACAAGAAAGCCGGTAAGGGACTTGGCAGTAATGTGAAAACGTTCACCTGCCACCTCGGACGACAAAATGATCTCCTCCGGAGATGACTGCCGATTTGTACTTCATCCCGTCTCTGCCGCGCTGACCGGAGCTAACTGCATGACCCTCACGCTCAGACACTCGTCTTCATCTGGATGAGGATCAGCGCGAGGAGCGATTGTCCTTATTTTCTCTTTCCTTATCTCCTCATAGCGGCCTTATCTCCTAACAATGTCTTTACAGAACACAGCACAGCCGGAGAACCGAGGAGATCTATATGCTGAAACTCCAGAGAACTCAACGCAGCACCTTGCATAAGTATTCACCCCCTGTTGCTCTGAAACCGATCAAATTAGTCCTGGTGCGACCAATCGGAATGAGTGAAATTCCAGTGATCTCATGGTAAACATACCTGTTCCTGGAAGAACCCAGAGTCCGTTAGAGAACATGAGTAAAGACACGGCATCATGAAGACCAAGGGAGTTGAAGACCAAAACAAATCCAGGAACAAGTTCTGGAAAAGTGTCGGTCAGGGTTTGGTTATATTCTTTAAATCCATTAGCAAAACGTCACATGCTGTAGCTGCGGCTCTGCCAAGTGGCTGCCAAGCGACCGAGAGGTCAAGGGTCATGCTAAGCTTGATGCTACCACCACCATGCTTCACCGTGCAAAAGTTCAAGAGGGTTTAAATTCAGACACTGTAACTAACTCAGGACGATATCACGCTATTTATTGTGAGGGTTCATCACTGAGACATTATTATTCGTCTTTATTATTTGACGTTTTTGACGTTTTTTTTTTTTAACTCTAGTGGACAGTTAGAACTATGGTGAACCGTAGCTATAGTTTTATTTATTTTATTATTATTATTTTAGTGGATAAACTGTAAGGAAAAAAAAAACCTCCATGTTTACAAAATCTTTCACTTATTTATTTATTTATTTATTTATTTATTTACAAAATCTTTCATAGTTTTTCATGAAAAAAAAAATAATAAAAAATACCAAAACTATTTGCCTTTTGATTATTATTTTTTCCCCCCTGCTGGTCATAATAATGAATGTCCGACGGTCTTGAGCTGTTATCTAGAGCAAGCAATTGTTGTGCTAAACGCCTGTGTTGCCAGATTGTTCCTTTCAGAGCTACTAGCGGTGACAAATCGTATCGCAAACACGTGCTTTAACGTTATTACTCATGATGCATGGCGTGTCGTCCATTCTGCAAATGATTGCAGAGGTCTATTAAGACTAAGGACAGTTCGTTTTAGGTCACTCGCGTACCATCGAGCCAAAAAAAAAAAGAAAAAAAAAAAGAGATCAGGGTCCAGTTGATGCCGAAAAGCATCGTGACGACGATGAAATAACGTCGACTGGTTGTGCAGTTCTGATTATTTGCTCTGAGCAAAGAATCATAATTGAACAATAAAGCTTGTGATGTAGGCCAAGTGGGGTTAATATAAAAAATAAAAAATAAAAAAAAAACGTGTCCATGTAAATATAATGATTTTAAAATTCAGCCCTCCAGCTTGTTGGGAATAAATTGCTTCTTTTAACTTTGAAGTTGTAGCTCTGATTAGGAAACGCAGTGGGAGAAATTAGACTCAGCAGAGCGTACTTTGTGTGTGTGTGTGTGTGTGTGTGTGTGTGTGTGCGCGTGTGTTTTCTGTGTGTTAGATTTTTCTCCCCCTCACACAGGTTAATAGGATGAGAGGAGGGTGATTTATTTAACAACCTTTTTAAATCAAGAGTTCAAAAATCAAGCATGAGGGGAAAAAGAAAAAAAAAAAAAAAAAAGGCCGGCTATGTAAATGAGACGAGCGTTAAACAGTAGACGCAGAGACTCAGTCAGCGGTAATCGCCGCCAGGGACGCCATCTTTAATTTTCCTGCCGCTGTGATTCTGCAGGGAGGCAAGACACCAGAGCCAGAGGACTCGAGATCCCCAGAATCCTCAGCTTCCCTCTCTCTCACACACACACACACTGTCTCTTGCTCGAAGCTAGAGGATGACAAGCAAGGAAGTGGGAATACTCAGCCATGTGGATCCCTTTTGTGATTTATTCAATTTGCCCAGAGAGAGAGAGAGAGAGAGAGAGAGAGAGAGAGAGAGAGAGAGAGAGAGAGATCCTGTACCGAGGGAAGGCCTGGCAGTGACAGCACCTCCGAGCAGCATGATAGGGGGATGGAGGCAAAGAGAGAGAAGAATATAAGAAAACTGCTCGGGACAGCAATATCTCACCAGGGAAGCGAAGGACTTTAACAGCACACACACACACACACACACACACACACACACACACACACATATACATTCTTCCCAAAGAGAAAACTTTATGACACTCATATATACACTGTAAAACATAACCATAACAAGGCTATGAAACTGTACTAAAACACACACACACACACACACACACACACACACACACACTGGCTCTCACTATAGCTGAATCCTACACTATATTGAAAATAAGAGAGACACAGATCTAACAACAGATTTTGTTTCACAATTACGCTCCCGAATTCAAAATATTCCGGAACGGATATCTCCTGAAGTTAGTAAGTAACATCTTCTGTCCTGAACGTTAATACTACAGCTTTACCTCTGAGACTGGAGACTCCTTCCATAAATGTTTTCATTAAATCGGTTTATTATTAGTGTCTGCTTTGAGGTATGCAGGTATTAGGACGAGCGCATTAATAGAAACCTGCACTACTGTCTGAGCTGCTGTTCGAGGAAATGAATCAACACCTTCTGACCAATCAGAATCTTTATCAAATATTAACCATTCTTACTTGTTTTATATTTATATGAACTCGGATGTAGTTTTCTTAAAGCCCTAAAACAATATTTGCATCATCATTTTCTCGGTCTAGGTTCCGTAGAGAACCCTAAAACACAGATTTGCCTATTAATGAGTCGATTCCCTTCAAGTCGATTCCCTTCAAGACGATTCCCTGCAAGACGATTCCCTTCAAGTCGATTCCCTTCAAGTCGATTCCCTTCAAGTCGATTCCCTACAAGACGATTCCCTTCAAGACGATTCCCTTCAAGACGATTCCCTGCAAGACGATTCCCTGCAAGTCGATTCCCTTCAAGACGATTCCCTACAAGACGATTCCCTACAAGACGATTCCCCTCAAGACGATTCCCCACAAGTCGATTCCCTACAAGTCGATTCCCTGCAAGACGATTCCCTGCAAGACGAATCCCTTCAAGACGATTCCCTTCAAGTCGATTCCCTTCACCAAACTATAAGAGCTGTGCGACTGTAGAACCATGAGCTGTTAGATATCTAACCAGGTTCTCCACAGTGTTCTTGTAGCTCTGGAGGAACTGTTCAAATATTCCTAATGCATCCTTATTTACCCTAATAACCTCGCAGAACGTCTCTTCCAGAAAAGCTTTGCCAAGAACCATTAAGGAACTTTTTTTTGTGCTATTAATCATCGAAATCAGTGTGTCAGCAAACTCGGTGTTTTTTTTTTTTTTTTAAACATCTTTTATTTATACCTCTGTGCAACCGAGTCTTTTTAATCACAGCCACGACGGCATAATTACAAATCGATAAATCCTAAACCAGGCTCGAACAGGTTTTAATAGAAGCACAACGTGTTCATTTGCTTAATCATGCAGTGCTGATGATTTCATAAGCAGCGATCTTAACCGTAACGTGTCTATAAATCGGTCTTAAAGCGACAGCGTTAGATAAGACGAGAGCCGTAAACTTTCCCAGCGGAGTATCGCTTCGTATTCGTATTCTCTTCACCGCTCTTCACGGGCCTGTGCGATCACTGACCCACTTGTAAACAGCGCGAGCTGGTTGTCAGCTTTGATTTTAATTTGGTCTGCGCCCAAGCCAAGTCTAAAAACTGAAAGTATCTCGTTAGGCCGGAAATCTAATTACGCTCTGGCTTTCGCAGCCCAGTACAAGGTCCACTGCTCTGATTTGACACTTTTTGTCCTAGTTTTCTGTACCTCACAGCAGAGGGCTTTACCTAGCGAAAGAAAAGAAGAAGAAGAAGAAGAAGAAGAAGACGACGGCACGTGCTAACAATGAATATGCTAATCACAGTTTCTAAAAATATCCATCGTTTATGGATGGACTGCAGTTACAGTTAAGCCGAGCGCACACGATGCTGAGCAGAGCGAAAGAAAATGTTTGTGATCGCCATGGTTACTATAAAGCAGTACTGTCACAAAACTGTGCAGCTGTGGATCAGGTGGTAGAGCGGGTTGTCCACTGATCGTAGGGTTGGCGGTTCGATTCCCGGCCCACGTGACTCCACATATCGTAGTGTCCTTGGGTGAGACACTGAACCCCAAGCTGCTCCCGATGGCAAGTTAGCGCCTTGCATGGCAGCTCTGCTAGCATCGGTGTGTGTGTGAATGAGAACCAGTGTAAAGCGCTTTGTAGAACCGCTTTTTTATACTTTCGACCATCGCCCTGTTTTCTCGCAGTCTCTTTCTTGAAACGGTCCGTTCCGGTAACGAAATCCGTTTCTCCCGCTATTTCTCTGGAACAAACGTCACAAAATGTTTTCCGTGTCTTACAACGAGTCTTAAAATGCCTTTCTGCACGTTCATTGATCGACATGGAAAGATGATCCACTGTGTCTCCCGCCTCTCGTCTTCATCGGCCGCTCGCCGACAGACGGAGCTGAAACTCGTTACGGTAGTGGGCGTTTCCTTTTCGACACACGCCGACAGCGGTAGACCAATCACAGCAGACTGGGACATATGACCAATCAGAGCAGAGTATGCTCTCTGAAAGGAGGAGTTTAGAACGAATCATTTAGAACGTCGACTCGTTGAACGAGTCGTTCGTGACACCGTGGGGGAAAAAGATAACGCTGCAGTTTAAATGACGAGCACGTTAAAGTGTTTTTTGTCCTCGGATGCGTGTAAATCTGTCCTATGAGACCTTTAAAACAAAATGAGGTGCGTTTCAAATCCATAATAGGTGCGCTTTAAAAGTAAAATACTGTAATCCTGATAGTATTCCCATTTTTTATTTTTATTTTTTACAGAATGTACCTGTAATCTGATGAGTTTGTTTTTTTGAGGTAACTGTAATGGATTAGAGTCCCCGGTTTTTGGTATCCTGATTACGCAACGCCGTCACGCGTGTTTCGTTACTCCGCAGGCCTGCCTGTCAGTAATTATAAAGCGACGTTCATTGAAGATCTCATTTGGAATCTGGGAACCGCTGATGGCTCAAACACAAATAATTAAATTCGTGCTCCAGACTTAACCTTGCCTCGCAAATCCTGAATCTTCATTCCTTCCAATTCGCAACTGATAAATCTTTGGCTCTTCGCCAATAATCCAATGATCCATCGCTCTTCTTCCAAGCCGGTCTCTTAATGGTGTTGATGAATTCATAGATAATAACACAATCGATGCGCTCCGTATCATCATTGCAATTAAAATAAATAAATAAATACATACATTAACACAACGCAATGACACGGGCCTCCGAGCTTCCTCTCAGACAATCGAGCTTTTACGAAGTCTAAATTTGGTTCAGCAGGTGAAAATAATTGCACCCATATCTCACTTGGTCTCCCGTTAAATCGGAATTACGAGCTGGGAGAGATAGGGACAGATTTGCTTCCGTGTCCTGTCGCTACCCCGGGTATTTAGCGCCCTCGTTCTTGGTCTCTTTAACGGCTGACGATCTGTTCTCCCGCTCGTACGTCTTTAAAAAAGCGTGCTACTCGAGGCGGAGGAAAGTAAATAAAAGCTCTAAGATCTAGTACCGCTCTTAAAACAGCCGTCCCCGAGGCCCAGTACGGCGTCTGCGCTCTTAACACCTGACCTCACCAGTGTCTAATAACGTTCTCGTTCGGTTTGCCTTTATTTATTTTCTGTTGTTGGGATTTTAGAGCCTTCTGCTGCAGTGAGGAGAGAGTAGGAGAGCAGGAGATACCAAAGAAACATGGTCTTATGCAGATTGGTAACGATTCTCAGGACTCCACTCAGAAGAAAAGTTTCAATGGATAAAGTCACCATGAAGGTTAGGGGCGGGGTTAGTGTTTAGTGGTTAGTACCTATCTTCAAGGTTTAGTTCATATTAAATTCACTCTTTACACATGTCGAATTATTATTATTTTGTAAAAATATAATCCTTTATTAAAATGTCTAAGACAGTGAAATATATATATATATATATATATATATATATATATATATATATATATATATATGTATGTATTTCAGTCCAGTTCTGATTGAAATGGATTCAAAAGAGTCAGTGTGAATCCATCATGAAAGGTGAGATGAAGAAGAGAAGAAAAAAAAAAGAAGAATGAGAGAAAAAAACAAAGATGTGGAGAACTAGGAAGTGGTGAGAGACAGATGAAGATGGAGTGAGAGTGCAATAGAGCGCAAAATACAAGATGGGAGAGGAGAGAGAAGAGACATCTGAGAAAGAGAGAGGAGGAGAGAGACAGAGGACTATGAAGAAAGAACAAAGAGAAGAAATGTAGTTGATGATAATTGTGAAGAGATATGGAAAGAGTGAACCTGAGTTCAAGAGAGAAGATGAGCCAATGGAGAGAGAGAGAGAGAGAGAGAGAGAGAGAGAGAGCAACATTGAGACAGGTAGAGAAAGACAAAGAGAAAGAGAGACAGGGAGGTAGAAAAATAGAAAGAGAGAGAGGGAGAGAGAAATAGATAGCGGTGTAGAGGGAGACATAGAGTGCAAGAGAGAGCGAGAGAGAGAGAGAGAGAGGGATAGAGAAACAGATAGCGGTGTAGAGGGAGACACAGAGTGCGAGAGAGAGAGAGAGAGGGAGAGAGAAATAAATAGCGGTGTAGAGGGAGACACAGAGAGAGAGAGAGCTTGAGAGAGGTGCAAAAGGAGAGGGAAAGCAGTATGAGAAAAGAGAAAGGCAATTAAAAAAGAATCAGAGAAAGAATCAGAAAGACAGGTAGACAGATAGATAGACAGACAGAGAGAGAAAGAGAAAGACACATTGAGACAGGTAGAGAGAGACAAAGAGAAAGACATGGAGAAAGAACAAAAGAGAGAGGTAGAGGGAGACGCAAAGATGGGGAGAGAGAGAAAGAGAGAAAGAGAGAGAGAGAGAGATACACAGGTAGAAGGAGCAAGACAAGCAGGCTGAGAGAGAGAGAGTAACAGACAGAGAAAGAGAGAGAGAGAGAGAGAGAGACAGTAAGAGGTAGAAAAGGAGAGGGAAAGCAGTAAGAGAAAAGAGAAAGAAAGAAAATGAATGGATGAATCAGAGAGAGAGAATCAGCAAGACGGGTAGACAGATAAAGAAAGACAGAGCAAGAAAGATGATGAGATAAACAGAAAGACGCATTGAGAGATAAAGATAGAGAGAAAGAGAGAGAGTTAGAGAGAAAGAGTCTGTTTGGTGTCTTGCTGGATGAAATATAAATGTGACTGTTTTATTTGGCTCTTTTCTGTGTAATATCAGCTCAGGAGGTGTGTGTGTGTGTGTGTGTTTGTGAGTGAGAGAGAGAGAGAGAGAGAGAGAGAGTGAAAGTGTGTGTGTGTGTGTGTGTGTGTGTGTGTGGAGCAGGATGAGGTTCTCATGCTAAACGAACACTGTTCAGTTCTCTCTCTCTCTCTCGCACGGCCCTCTGGGAGTTCAGCAGTGTTTACTGTAATTGAAAAGCCACGGATCAACACCGTTACGCTCATATTAATGTTAGTTAAGCACATAAATAGGAAATAAATAAAGCGGGTCCCTTCCACAGAGCTTCAGGGTAACGTTCCCCATCCTAAAATACATTCACCCAACGCTTCGTTCAACCAACATTTCTTTGATTTCTCACAACCGTCTCACAACATACTGACTTTTTCAAGCATCAGTAACTAACTAGCAAGCTACAGACCTCTTTTTCCCGCTCCATAACATTTACAAACATGCGATGAACCTTATAGTTCACATGTAAAACACAAGTACGCCATTACAGCCGTATAACATCTAGAAATATAATTATATAAATAGACTCATAGTTATCTTCTACGAATGCATTACAGTAGTACGGTACAACATCTACAAATGTCATTACATCTACATATCATTCAAACATACAAAAAGTCATTTTGCTGTCAAGGTGTCATAAACGTAATATCACTCGTAAATAAAATCTACACGTCTATATTTCTAAACATGAATTTATCATTAAATTTGCCTCTAAAACGTCTATAAATGCTCGGCGGCTTCTGACATGACAACTGGGTCTAATCGTAATGTAACTGGACTTCACATGACCGCAACACCGCATATCGCATTGCACCGGGTTGCCACAGGTTGCATTTCGGTGTTTTTTTTTTTTACACTCCGCCTAAACCTCTGTATAGCAACAGGCCCTTAAGGTACTGTTACAGTGCACGAGATCTATAATTCATAGCCTGACTTTTAAATAGCACAGGCAGGAGGATTTCAGTACGTGATTTCACACGGCGATACGTCCGAGCCATCAGTAACCCTAATGAGGTTTAAAAAGAAAAACCTTAATGACGTACAGCGCTTTTGTTTAGAAGGAACTAAGCATGAGGGGTGGGGGGGACTGGGGGAGAGAAAAAACAACAATGTCACAAACTGCACAGAGCGAGGCACGTCTCTGACAGAGAGGCATAATTACCAGCTGCACTGTTATTGGAAAGACATCGCTGACAAGGTTACAGCAGGAGAACTCAAGTTCAATAAACAAACCCACGAAAAAAAAAAAAGCATGGTATATCGGGCGTTAAGTCGTACGGCCCCGTTTCTCTGGGACTAGAGACGTCTAGATATACTCTTACAGACTGCACGTGATTAATATCACTACTGCTGTATAACATCAACAAATGTCATCATCGCCGTATCTCGACCCATCTTGAGTGTCATGAAGGCGTTCCTGTAAAACATCTGGAAAGGTTTCATCAGAGCGTGAAGTCATTATAGAGACGGTATAAACATGCAGGTTATTACATGCTGTCTACTTTACCACAGTATATCATCGACGAATGTCTATAGAACATTTACGTGTCACGGAAAACAGACAAAAGAACGGTGACCGTGTCATGACCGCTGTACGTCATGTTGAAGTTATGTAATGCTGTGAGCACTATTTATAATTCATGATTCATTTCAGCAGTGTGTATAACAGCATATGAGGGCTTTAGAACATGATATGAAGATGACCTTTATAGAAAGTGTTACGCTACTGCGGTCGAATACTACAGTCATTACGGATGTGTAATTATCGTTGTACACGTGTGATACGGCTATTATGGCTATATATATATATATATATATATATATATATATATATATATATATATATATATATATATATATACATGGTTATTACTGCTTTATTACATATAGAAATACCATGTCATCTGGTAGAATTTGTGTAAAATGTTTACACAATTTACCTTTGCATAACATTTCGAAATGTGTCAGTACATCAATCAACATGGACCCCGAAAAAAAAAGAAAAAGAAAATACAAATCTGTATATTTTATTGTATATATATATATATATATATATATATATATATATATATATATATATATATATATATATATATATATATATATATGTTTTCCTTCAAATGGACAGAAACGGCTCATCTTCGGCGTGGTTAGGTTTTGTGGAGCATCAGTTACTGTCACAGACGAAACTGAATGTCGATGGTTTGATTGCTGAAATTTACCGGGTTATTTGAAGGACGTAAGAAACGGGCGTCATCGTTATAGGAGAAGATGGAGCATCAGTACGCCGAGTCGGAGAGGGTGCGGGTGGTGCGGCGTCTCGCAGCGTCCTGTTCGTCTCCTCACCGTCTCTCGCTGGGTAATGAAGCAAGAAAGCTTTATGCATCTGGAAAAACTGGCCAAATGAAAAGTGACAGGCCGAGCCCATCGATCTTGCCCGTCTGGAGCCTGTGGGACAGCAGCTAATGGACTCTCAGCATGGCCGCGAGGCCTCGAGATCTCCTACGGCTGGCTGTGTATGGGATGTACAGGTCTCTGTAAAAGGTGATGATTGAAAACAGCCAAAAATAAAGTTCTAAATCTTAGCTTCTGTTTTCTGCATGATTGTTTAAAGTTAGAAAGAAAATCCTGAACATGTCTTACTGTGTTACTGATTAATTCCATTTTCAATGATAGTACAACAACAACAACTACCACCACCACCACTACTACCACCACTACTACTACTACTACTACCACCACTACTACCACCACCACCACCACTACTGCTACTACTACCACCACTACTACTACTACTACTACTACTACCACCACCACCACTACTACTACCACCACCACCACCACCAGCACTACTACTACTACCACCACCAGCACTACTACTACTACCACCACTACTACCACCACCACCACTACTATCACCACTACTACCACCACTACTACTACTACTACCACCACTACTACCACCACCACTAGTACTACTACTACTACTACTACTACCACCACCACCACCACTACTACTACCACCACCACCACCAGTACTACTACTACCACCACCACCAGCACTACTACAACTACCACCACTACTACCACCACCACCACTACTATCACCACTACTACCACCACTACTACTACTACTACCACCACCACTAGTACTACTACTACCACCACCACCACCACCACCACTACTACTACCACCGCCACCACTACTAACACCACCACTACTACTACCACCACCACCACCACCACTACTACTACTACCACCACCACCACCACTACTACTACCACCGCAACCACTACTACCGCCACCACTACTAACACCACCACTACTACTACCACCACTACTACTACCACCACCACCACCACTACTACTACCACCACCACCACCACTACTACTACCACCACCGCCACTACTACTAACACCACCACTACTACTACCACCACCACCACCACTACTACTACTACTACTACCACCACCACCACCACTACTACTACTACTACCACCGCCACCACTACTAACACCACCACTACTACTACCACCACCACCACCACCACTACTACTAACACCACCACCACTACTACTACTACTACTACTACCACTACTACTACCACCACCACCACCACTACTACTACCACCACCGCCACTACTACTAACACCACCACTACTACTACCACCACCACCACCACCACCACCACCACCACTACTACTACTACTACTACTACTACCACCGCAACCACTACTACCGCCACCACTACTACTACCACCACCACCACTACTACTACTACCGCCACCACTACTAACACCACTACTACTACCACCGCCACCACTACTAACACCACCACTACTACTACCACCACCACTACTACTACCACCACCACCACCACCACTACTACTAACACCACCACCACCACTACTACTACTACTACCACTACTACTACCACCACCACCACTACTAACACCACCACTACTAATCCTGGACTTAAATTTCAGTTCATCAACAGTCATCCCTGAATCACACGCTCATTCTGTCCAAGCTACAGTAATTACCCCCGAAGGCCGTCTTTATGATTGCTCATAAATCTGCTCAGCCTCGTACGAACCGCATTCTTACCATCAGGTCGGGTTTTATTAGAGACACAAGCATGTTGAGAATTTCTGCTCTCACGCAAAACCACCGACACGACTCACGTATTAATCTTATCACAGGAAAACGTGTCATCTTATATCCGTGAGAAGTAAACCAACGTTGGTGGCTATTTAAAAAAAATAAAATAAAGCTGGTTTTTACAAATGCATCGGAGTTCCAGGTTGAAACACGATCGGGTCTGGGTCTCCAGTAATTACTAACACATGTAAGGACGGAAATGAACCAGAAAAGACATTATGCAAATGAAATTATTACGACGGAGCAATTCATCACCGCGGCAGATAATTCAGTTAATGGAATGAGCCATGAATCAGAATGATTTCTCCTCTTGATTGCACTTTGGACGAGCGGGTATGACGTAGGAGGGCTCCTGGTTTTTAGGTTTTTTTTGTTTTTTTTCCTCCTTGGGTCAGATGAATCGTTTGCCCTCACGCTTGGAAAATGCTAGAACACTGGAATAGACATTATCCTAATTGTTCAATAAGGATTTAAAGCCCTGCTGAGACGGATGTTGAGGTCAGAACTGGTTTTCTATGTTCTCCCAGACAATATAAATTGAAAATCTACAGCTCAATCGTTAGCATGTCTAATCATTTTATTTGAACTAATTGGTAAATTCAGTTTATACAGGTTTAAGTTAGGGGTGGGGTTAGCATTTATATGGCTAAGCACATACTTTAGCATAACCCAGGACAAAAATAAATAAATAAATAAATAAATAAATATTCCAGCGTGACATTCATAGATGTTACAAAATATTAGAAAACTGATCGAACAGTGTAAGAGATGGGGAGCAATGGGGGTTAAATGAGATCACTTCAAAGGCCTTGGAGCCCAAATGGGCCATGGGAAATCAGTCAGTCAGTAATTAAGTACGTCAGTAAGCAAGTCAGTCGGTAAGTCTATTAGTCATACCGCTAGTCAGTCATTATTTAAGAAAGTTGTAAGTAAGTAAGTCAGTAAGTCGATTAGTCATTCATTAAGTAAGTAATTAAGTACGTAAGTCAGTCTGTCAGTCACTCAGTCAGTATGTAGGTAAGTAAATAAGTAAGTATGTCAGTCAGTAAGTCTATTAGTCATACAGTTAGTCAGTCATTATTTAAGTAAGTACGTCAGTCAGTGAGTAATTAAGTATATGAATATGTAAGTCAGTCAGTCAGTAATTAAGTACGTCAGTAAGCAAGTCAGTCGGTAAGTCTATTAGTCATACCGCTAGTCAGTCATTATTTAAGAAAGTTGTAAGTAAGTAAGTCAGTAAGTCGATTAGTCATTCATTAAGTAAGTGATTAAGTACGTAAGTCAGTCTGTCAGTCACTCAGTCAGTATGTAGGTAAGTAAATAAGTAAGTATGTCAGTCAGTAAGTCTATTAGTCATACAGTTAGTCAGTCATTATTTAAGTAAGTATGTCAGTCAGTGAGTAATTAAGTATATGAATATGTAAGTCAGTCAGTCAGTCTATAAGTGATTAAGTAAGTTAGTAGGTAAGTCAGTCAATAAGTCAGTAAATAATTAAGTAAGTCAGTAGGTAAGTCAGTCATTCAGTCAGTTAGTAATGAAGTAAGCAAACAAGTATGTAAATAAGTTAATAAGTGGGTGAGTAGGTATGTCAGTCAATAAGTAATTAAGTAAGTTAGTAAGTCAGTCAGTAATTGTTTATACATATATAAATTTATATAAAAGTTTATTTCAGTTGTCATGAAGGGTTCATATAGTTTCATAAGCAATTTATCTTTTATAACAACAGACATAAACTTCAGCAAAAAAAAGTTGTTTTGTTTTACCAGCAAATGTCTTAACATGTGTAAATATTTGTATGACGATGACAAGATTCAACAACTGAGAGATAATCTGAAGAAGTTAATGAGTCCCTGGATAAAGTGGAGGTGGATATCAGAAGGAACAGTCAGTATCTGGTGTTCTCCAGCTGCTTTAAGTACTACAGTGCATCTCATCCTCATGGACTGCACCAGATCGGTCAGTGCTTGCTCTTCCACCAAGGCGTCTGCAAGTCCTCCGTCACGTCTGAAGGGACACACGCTTACGTGTAAGGTTCCACTGCGAGGACGATCATCTGTCCTTCCAGATATTACAGTTTATCGCTCCGGACACATCTGCAGTCCTCACGCCTCCCTGCAGCAGGTCTACGGCTTGTTCACGCAGGAGAGCAGGAACCCTAGGTGTCTTTCTCCTGGTGTTGTTCAGAGTCAGTAGAAAGGTCTCTTTACTGTGCTAACTTATTGTAACTGACCGTAATCACCTTCCGCCTGTAAACTGTTCCAGTCTTAAGGACTGTTCCACAGCTGCAGGTGCAGTAATTGTTTATGGTTCATGGAACAAGCATGAAAAACATCGTTTAAACCCTTTCCAATAAGGATCTGTGAAGATTATTTGGATTTTACAAAATTATCTATAAAATACAGTCTCCTGAAAAAGGGACATTTCTTTTTTTGCTGAGTTTATGTTTATATATATATATACATACATATATAGTACTGTGCAAAATCTTAGGCACATGCAAAGAAATTCTGTAGAGCAAAGATGCCGTCAAAAATAATTACATTAAATGTTTCTCCATTTAAAAAAAAAAAGGTAATATATGAAACAAAGGCAATATTTGGTGTGACGACCCTTTGCTTTAAAAAAAATTAAAATAATAAGTTTAGTCTCAGGTAGAATTAGTGCAGGAACTGAGCTGTAAGTGTTATCGAGCATCTCGCAGAACCAGACACGGTTCTTCTGGAGACTTTGACTCTCGCACTCGCTTCTTATTTTTGCAGCGAAACCCAGCAGCCTTCATTCATACTGTTTTTTTTTTTTGTTTGCTTTTTTCTTTTGTCTGAAAAGCGTCTCTTACCCCTTCACACGCTGCTTTCTTTACTGAAATACAAACATTTCATTTTGTGCTGAAAAACCAACGTTTGGAAATCTCATATGTTTTTGTACTGAATCGATAACGTAGAAGTCCTCAAATAAAAATCTATAACAACGTTTGCACTAAAAAAATTAAAAAATTTAAAAAATAGGGTGCCTAAATCTATTTTAAAAAGGGTGCTTATGTCACATCTGGCATAATGCAATTATAACACCGTCCTTATGGCATGGCAAGCTTTATAGCTGATGGCTATTGGAATAAACGTTAATGTATATACAGTACGTATATAAATCTCTATGTAGGTATATTCCAGGTGTCATGAAGGGGTTATGTAGGTGCCCTGTAGCCCTATGTCGCATTATGTTACCAAAAACGACAACAAATGAGAATCACAGTCAGGCAGATCTACAGATCGGGGCAGTGTATACGGCCGAAGGTTTAGTGAATTTCAGTTGTTGGTGCTATTCATAAGCATAAACTGGGTGAAAGTGAGCCAATGTTTGTTTTTTGTCCGTCCGTATGCAGTATTTATCTGCTCCTCCACCTGTCATAGGCTTGCATACATTTGTGTTTGAACACCGCCGCACTGCGTTCGAGCGGCTCGTGTTTGCGTTTAATAAACCCTGCCACTTGCAATAACATTCTACTCAACAGACAATATGCATTAGGCATCCATGGTGGATGGTTTCGACTCGCTTTGTGTGAGCACTTCAGAAGAAAACCGACTGCTGGAAGAAACTGTATTTAAGTAAGAAATTAAAGACCCCCCCTCCCCCTCCCCCCCCGCCGCCAAAACAAAAAAGTTCTCCCATTGTTCTGTAACAGCGACGAAGTTCGCAGGAGGAACGGATAATTGCTACACTTCATTCCGAACCGATTCGAGACAGCGCTTCTGACGTGCTTAAAATAAGTCTGCTATTGCTTGAGAATTTTCCTTCTATTGACTTTGAAACCTCTGGGAGCAAGATGGCTGGAGGGTGTAGTGCACGATGAGGCAATTTCGCAAACTAAATGCCCCTCCTGACTCCTAGACTACAGATCTACACCTCCGTCATATGCTATACGGTGGAAAAGTGGTGGGGAAAAAAAAAAAAAAAAAACAACAACTTCAGAACAACGTTAGTCGCACCGTTGCACAGACTCGATTCGTCGAACTGCGCCCAGTAAGGATTTCATACGGTAAAGCACTTCTTTACAGCTTACACTACAGCGCTGTCGAGTTCTCAACTCTGATTGGTCACTGCAAAATCATCGCTTTATATTAATACGTCATCGTTGCTATAGTAACAACTCGTTCGCCTGGGCGGACGCTCGATAGAAACCAAGCCGAATAATAAACAAAACCATATACTTTGTGATTCTGTGAAACCTTGAGATATTTACGGAAGGAGTCTCCGGTGTCAGCGATTCGTTTGTAGACGGTTTATGTTCCAACACTCCACTCTCCTCTTCTTTCTTGAAGTTAATAAGACAAACGCAGCTTGTCAAGCTTCCGGGAAAACACGAAGTGTAAACTCTTTTTAAGACATTACATAGCACCGTGACTGTTACGATATCAAGTAAACGCCCCCCCCAACCCAAATAAAAAATAAATAAATAAATAATAATCAAAGCATCAACAATTGTAAGATTTCCTTTATTAAACGACACATAAAAAAAATATATATATTTAATTTAGTATTAGCCATACATGTCACTGTGTAGGAACTGTTACTATAGAAACAATAACATATTAGAATAAACTCATTAATATTAACCTATTGTTACAGCTGGATCTACTCTAGAAAACGAACCCACACCGTCTCCGAGAATGCAACCGTACTGTTCTATAAGAGGAATAAAACAATTTGGATTGCTTAATTTAGTCCAATGGTTATTATTTGAATTTAAGAAATCTTTATATATATATATATTTGCGCATTTTATTGAAGTATATGGTTGTATATTGGTGCACCGAACTTCTAGATTCACCCATTGGACATACTTTGTGTATTAGAAGAGGAAAACGTGTACAGCTTTGTACAGGACCTCCAGGACATGACGGAGCCTGACATCCGGGTACAGACAGAACGCCAGACGGAGCGTGCAGTCCGGAGCATGGCCACGGCACGCTAATGAAAAGACGACGAGAACTGTGCCGGGTTTCAAAAACAGCTACGGGACGTGAGAAGCGGAACAAGATCTCATATTTATCGTCGGACTTTCACAGGCAGGGAGCACGAAATATTAATAAACCTGCGGTTTGAAACAATCCAACGTTGGCTGGTAGAAATAAGCTCTACTCTTTAACAATACCGCTGAAGTGGAGTTACAGTTACGCGCTTGACGCTATTTATTTTCATACAACGGCATGTCTTGAAGGTGGTCATTCACCAAGAATGTACTGTTTTGCCATTTTATAGCACGTTTAATGTTTTAAAACAAGTTCTGCTCGCGTTTACGTTACAGCAGCTTTACCATTTTGTCGTTCTCACGAAGTTAAACGGCTCAGCTCGTCATGTTTCCGAGAAACCGTCGAGTGTAAACTTCTCTGTCCTGAAGATACCACAGGCTTTACCTCTGGCTCTTACAAAGCGCTCACACTGGAGACTCCTTCCAGATTCCATAAGATGTCCTAAGTGAATGTCTCTTTACTTTAAGGAAACCTCACCATAAAATCGAACGATTACACGCAAGTCCCAACGAACGAGCCGTCGCGACAGAAACGATAACGCATTCACGTATTACACGCGAGCCTGTGATTCGCGGCTGCTCTAATGTCGGAGCTGCTGTCGTAAAACGAAGAATCGTGGTCTGACCAATCAGAGTCCACTACACTGAGATGTGTAATAGAAAACAGTGAATTGTAGTTAGTGACGTCGCTACGAGAGAATCAGGCACGCGATAAAGCTCCCTGATGGCTCTGATTTTTTCGTCTACTGTAGTTTGATTGTGGGAAGGAGTTAGAGAATTGAACTGCAGGCCCTTGACCTTAAGCTTTTTACCCTGAAGCAATCTTCCTCTAAGAAAGCATCTCACACTCGGACAAAAAAGCAATTTTGAGTGGGCTGACTGAAGGCAATCAAGATGATATATATATATATATATATATATATATATATATATATATATAAAACTTTTTTTTATTGGAATTCATCTACCACCTGTCGAAACAAAGTAACAGAGGGAGTGCGGGTAATCTGGAGCACCGAACTCGGCGTAATCATCATAATTTAATTTTATTGTTCTACAACAAAGCATGCACACATCACCCACTATCAGGATGAAAAGGAATAAGGCTGCTGTTGCAGGAATTCATTTCTATTTTATTCTATTTATTTGCTTTTGTTCAAATAAAACACCGGATGGAACCGGGTTCTAACACTAGAGTATCTATGGTTGTACTTTTTAGATCCACATTCTCAAAAAGGAGTCCAGGGTCCATGGTGTATATATTTCCAGGAGGGAAGTAATCAATGTTGGGGTGCTTAGAGTTCCTCTGCTTTATCACCCCATGGCATTATCGGGCAAATAGATAGAACTTCATTACGAAATGTCGAGCAAAAATAAACAACCATGCTACGTTCCTGCTTCGTTTTGTTGTTGTTGTTGTTAAACTGTGTTTAATTGTGTTGTGGGTTTATTACCGCAATTGTTTTTGATTGGATTTAGGTCTGGACTCTGGCTGGGCCGTTCCGGAACCTTGAACTTGCTTTGGTGAAGTTCCATTGTTGATCTGGAGGTCTGCTTTGGGTCGATGTCATGCTGAAAGGTGATAGTCCTCTTGAAGGAATGCCACCTCTTTAAGCTTTAAGGTTTCGACCGGTACTGTATTTGGAGCTAGTCATTATTCCACCCACCGTGATTAAAGCTCCAGTTCCGGCGGAAGAAAAACAGACCCATGGTATGATGCTGCCACCACCATGCTTCACCGTGAGGATGCTGTTCTTTTGGTGATGTTCTGTGTTTTTTTTTTTTTTTAAATCTTTTTTCTTTTAGCATTCTGGCCAAAAAGTTCAACTTTAGTCTCATCAGACCATAATACACTATTCCACATAGTTTTGGGAGATTTATTTATTTATGTATTTATGTATTTATTTATTTTTAAATGCTTCCGTCTTGCCACCCTACTCCATCGCCCAGACATGAAGAATTCGGGAGATTGTCGTCGCGTGTTGCTGTAGGCCTCTTGGTAGCCTCCTTGACCACTTTTCTCCTGAACGTCTTATTATCAATTGATATTTTTCAGCAATGAGATCCCGTACCTGCTTGGGAAGCTCTTTGTGGCCCACGGCTTTTCCAGTTGGATGTTTCCAAGAAGATGTCAGGAAAATCCTATAGGGACGGCTGGACTTTATTTTAGGGGTAATCAGTCACTTTCACTAACGAGAGACGTACACTAATTAGTATTTAACATGAGTTTGAACGTGACTGGTTGATTCTTATTATTAGTGCCAAATTTACTTTATCAGGCAGCACAACATATCCTGAAAAAGCAACAGATCCAAAAAAAAAAAAAAAAACAAAGAAAAGAAAAAAATCCTGCAAGATGGATTATGGAACGAGGTCAACAAGCCGAGGTCATGACCTGAACGCACCGGGTAACACACCCAGGAGCTTAAACGTGATGAACGAGGAGATCAGGAGCACGGAGGAAGATCCAGAAATCATTTTTTTTTAAATATATATTTAGTAACTAAAATCTCATGCCTCATACCCAGTGGCTTAGTGTTTATTGATCGATGTTGAAAGGGTAATGCTCTTTAGAGAACAAATCTCCTTTATAACATGCTCTTAAAACAGCAGTCTTGTTCAATAAGAGCTGATTGTCACAGAAGGCACATTCCGATTCAATATAATGGAGACTGTTCCTGATTAAAAGCTCTTCTCATTCATGGTTCGAGGAGGCCCTTTAACAAACACGGTTACTAAGGAGATGGCGAGCCAAATATAGTGCACTACAATCAACGCCCTCACATTCACTTCCCTTAGAGACGACGATCACGCTGCATGTCACACGCGCGCTTTAAAGCCGACTGACGACGGAGCATTCGTTTAAACACGCGTAAACGTGAAATCAAACACTTTATGATGGAGTATTATGATTATGAGGAGGACGATTATCTGGCAACGCAGAGGAGATACCGTATGGGATGTACAAACTAACGAGCAGCAGTCTGCAGGTGAGATCTGAAATGATCTGAAATCGGTGATCACTGATGTCTCCTCTAATGTGGCCGTAACGTCATTTCCCAGCTTGCGGTTACACACGGAGTCACATGACCCGGAGACAGCAGATGGTAAACGACGGAAAATCGGCACGTTCTCGACGGGACACGTTTCGGTGTGTGCGAACGCAAGAGCACGGCGATATTCTTTCATCGATCACGACTGTTCATAGTACAAACCATGAATTTAAACAAACTGATTGAAATGGAACGTTAGCGTTCTTACGATCAATAAATGAGGGGGAAAAAACAATTGAAAGAAAGAAAGAAAGAAAGAAAGAAAGAAGATGGCAAGGAAATGGACACCTGGAAATGAATTGCATTTAAAAAAAGGAAGCACACAAACAAAACAATGAACTAAACAAACAAATAAAAAAAGACTCTGCCTGGGCAAATGGCACAGCAGAAAGAAAGAAAGAAAGAAAGAAAGAAAGAAAGAAAGACACTACTGGTCAAAACAGGCATAGCAGACAGACAGACAGACAGACAGACAGAAAGATACTGAGTACACATCAAGAAAGAAAGAATGAATGAAAGAACGAATGAAAGAAAGAAAGAAAGAAAAAAAAAGAAAGAATGAAAGACTACTGGTCAAAACAGGCATAGCAGACAGACAGACAGACAGACAGACAGACAGACAGACAGACAGACAGACAGATACCGAGTACACATCAAGAACAAAAGAATGAATAAAAGAACAAAAGAACGAAAGAAAGAAAGAAAGAAGATGGCAAGGAAATGGACACCTGAAAATAAATTGCATTTAAAAAAGGAAGCATGCAAACAAAACAATGTACTAAACAAACAAACAAACAAACAAACAAACAAACAAATAAAGACACTGCCTGGGCAAAATGGCATAGCAGAAAGAAAAAAGAAAGAAAGAAAGAAAGAAAGAAAGAAAGATGGCAAGGAAATGGACACCTGGAAATAAATTGCATTTAAAAAAGGAAGCATGCAAACAAAACAATGTACTAAACAAACAAACAAACAAACAAACAAACAAACAAACAAACAAACAAAGACAGTGCCTGGGCAAAATGGCATAGCAGAAAGAAAAAAGAAAGAAAGAAAGAAAGAAAGAAAGATGGCAAGGAAATGGACACCTGGAAATGAATTGCATTTAAAAAAAGGAAGCACACAAACAAAACAATGAACTAAACAAACAAACAAATAAAAAAAAGACTCTGCCTGAGCAAATGGCACAGCAGAAAGAAAGAAAGAAAGAAAGAAAGACATTACTGGTCAAAACAGGCATAGCAGACAGACAGACAGACAGACAGACAGACAGAAAGATACTGAGTACACATCAAGAAAGAAAGAATGAATAAAAGAACGAAAGAACGAAAGGACGAAAGAAAGAAAGAAAGAAAGAAAGAAGATGGCAAGGAAATGGACACCTGAAAATAAATTGCATTTAAAAAAGGAAGCATGCAAACAAAACAATGTACTAAACAAACAAACAAACAAACAAACAAACAAACAAATAAAGACACTGCCTGGGCAAAATGGCATAGCAGAAAGAAAAAAGAAAGAAAGAAAGGAAGAAAGAAAGAGACACCACCAGACAAAATAGGCGTAGCAAACAGACAGACAGAAAGAAAGAAACTGAGCACACATCAAGAAAGAAAGAATGAAACAAAGAAAGAAAAAAAAGACTCTTCAAAAATTGACCTAGCTGTGCACAAACAAATAACAAACAAACAAACAAATAAATAGACAGAATAAATGAGCATAGACCAAAGCAAACAAATGTAAATGTATGACGTAGCTGTTGAATTTCCACTCTGGTGTGTTTGCTGTATAAAACGCTGCAGGGGTTTACTGTACGAGGCCACTGAAGGTAGAGCACACGGATGAACAGCCGAACAGCTGTTGTAGCACAGTGAAGTACGGCGGTACGGAAGCGAGTCGCCTTTACGAGCCCCGACATGAACTGAAAAACCACGTCCACTTCTCCCAGGCGTTTCTCCGTGCGTCCGGCCTCTCCACATTATTCCCCTGAGAAACAGATACAGAACCCGTCTCTCTCTTCCTGTGCCCTATTACACCACATCTGGAACGAAATGTAACCCCTGTTACAGTGTAAATGATTCTTATATGACCTGGAAATTGTCCTAAAACACACAAAAGAATCATAACGATAATAATAATAATAATAATAATACAGTCTGGTCTTTTCCCACACATTAAAGAGAGCCTTGTGTGTTCGGGATGATCTCCAGAACCCTCTCAGCCTCTGGAGATAAGGATGCAGCCCGTGTGATTTGCTTTATCACCTGATTTTTTTTTTTTTCTTCTTCCACTGGACGGCCCGAACGCCGACTTGCTCACTTTTTTATTCTTCTTTATAATTATTATCTAAACGCATGCGGATTACTGATTTCCCCGTGTGCTCTTTATTCCTTACTGAACTCGGGCCAATTTCCTACAAACCTTGTTGCCAAGCATTAATATGCATGAAATTCACACGCGTCGCTCGGTGCAAACCTTATTTCCTTCGTCGTTCCATTGTTTTTGTTCCGGTGTGCTCAGGCTCGACCTTGGAAGGCTTTTGTGTGTGTGTGTGTGTGTGTGTGTGTGGGGGGGGGGGGTGGGGGGTTAGGGCGAGGGATGAGGGAGGGGTTGGTGCGTGCATTGATGATGTAATGAAATCCGTCTATAAAAAAAATAGTGACCTGGATGAATTTTTTTTTATTATTATTTTTTTTTCCCCCCCCACTTCGCAGTCAAAGTACGAGAGTCGTGTCCTCATTAAACAGCCCGAGTATATCTTCTGTTTCTACACGAGCAGGGGCGGCTGCTAAACAGGCTTTTAGACATCCGTGTAAACTTTAACGTCTGGCACTTACGTCGCGTTTTATTAGTAGCCGTTCACAAACGCCAGGAAGCTGATGTTATTTTTGTTCTTTGAGGCAAAAAGAAGAGAAGAAACTGAGACGATGCTATGAAGAAGCAAGAAACGTGACTCGGGCTAATATCACGACGGGTTTTCTGAAAACTATTAAACTCCTAGTTCTGTAGTAATAAAATCTTAGGTGGTAGTGCACCATGAAGCATTCCAAGTGTTTTATAATTAAATATTCATTTCCATTCAATTAAAGCCAAATTCAATTAAGCAGAAGGTCTTATTTGGCTAGCGAGCCTCGTGTTTGACTAGCGTTAGATGTTGAGTCTGTTTACAGCCTGCATTTAAGCTTTGAACTTGTTTTTTTTCCCCGCATAATTTAGCCAAGATGGCTTATTAACTCTCGGCACTGGCCCATTGTTCATCAGAACTGCTTTTGAGAACCACCCGACAGTTCTGAAAGTGTTTTCTGAGAACAGCAGGACGTTCCGAGCCATCAAATCAAATAATCTGCTATTTTATATATATATATATATATATATATATATATACACACGTCTCCTGAAAGAAGCTCTAATTACTGTTGTTTTTGTGAGCATTTTTGCTGGAGAGTGCAGCCAATTTAGAGGGTCATTTACAAATGAACACGGTTGCATTGCGCTAAATTAGCGTGTGGCTTCCTGTCATGAATCCCACGCAGCGTGAACATTTAAGCAGTGCGTGTGTGTGTGTGTGTGTGTGTGTGTGCGCTTTGTTTATTTCTGGCTCGCTGGATTCAAATGAATACCGTTTACGTCTAGCGCGTCGAGTTTATTTGGAAACTGTGCAAAGTAATGCTGGGGGGGGGGGGGGGAACACACCCCAAAAACATTTACATTTCATTAGGCACATCCTGGTCATTTGGGAAGTGCTTGTGGTTCTGAACTCGGTGTATCTCTGTTGTCTGTATCTGGAATCTCCTTGGAGAAATAAGAGCAGCCGAATGTTAAGCGAGCATGATACGGCGCATACGATGGTAATCACCATCAGCGTGTAATATCAGGGATCGTTCGGATTTCCTCGGAAGTGGGAATTCTGCCGGAGCTCGGAATTCTGTCCTTTTCGACGCCCATGTCCGTGAGCTACGGCGCTATGGAATAAAACCATGGATCCCTGGAACCATGTTTATCTTTCGTTAGCAGCAACCTAGAAGCTAACGGTCACGAGTGATGTGCTGTATATTCCCCCGCGTAATCCGTGTTAAAGATTTAACAAGCTAATATTTTTGTACGTTGATTCGATCGAAAGGTAACCCTGGTATATACGGTACAACTCATACGAAAGGTAAGACATGCTGCGTCGTTTACCGTCGACGCTATGAGCGGCCATTTTGATTCGCCGTCGCCTGCCGAACTCGGAGTTGTCGAGACCGTACAAAGTTTCAGAGTAGGAATTCCAAACGAAGGGACGTCTTGTTTGATTTTTCCTAGTCGGAGGTTGGGAGTTACAAGTTACAGTACAGGCTTACTTAAATGCAGCATTATTACACTGAAATAAATATTATGAGACACGTTTGTCCCAGTGTTTGTTGGAAGATAAAAAAAAATAATCTCCATTCGAACCAAAGCTACGTACAGGACACATACACATGAGCGCCGGCTAATATCAACCCCCGAATTAAGCTGGACAAAAATCTCCAGCCGCCGGCGCTTTGCAGCTCTAATCTCAACCTTTAATCATCTTTATCATCACATCGCGGAATGACGAACGGACCGGTGACATTTCAAACCAGTCTTTTTGTAAGGACGCTGTCCGGTCTTTCAATTAGTCCCGAATCCAATCAGAACATGATATCTTCGTTGTGCCCTTTCAGGCTCGAGACGGAACGGATGGAATACGATCGCGAAGATGGTAAAAATGATGAGAGCATTCTCAATTTCCATTAAAAGTGGCCTAGAGGACACACCCGGAGCCGCGGAGTCGTTTAGCCGGGCGAGCAAGCTCGCGATGCCGTGCCATCAATAACGAAGGACGACCTTCGAGGTTAATTCAGCCGTTAGGATCTGGTAAAATGTCCACAGGCCGAGATGTCACTTGACTTAAGACACGGAGTCGGCAGAGGATTTGACGCTTTCTTCCACGTGAACGCCAACGTGACATTTTCATGCTTCGGCGTCTCATGATCGTATATTAGTCTCAGAAAGTCAACTTTCTGTATCTGGAGTACCCTGAGACACTGGCATACCATATCCAAGACATAAAAAAAAAATAATAGAGAAGATATAACGTTGTAGTCGGAGTTTATCTGAAGATAAATCTCTACAAATTCTTCCATGCCTTCATTATACAAAAAAGTGCCTCAGGGTTCAGCACTCGGTCCGCTCGTTTTCTGAATATCCCTTGGCTAAAACGTGTGCCCACGTGGAGTCAGGTAGGCATCGGGTCAAAATATAAGTTAGGACAAAATCCACAAATGGTTTGCTACACAGCCCACACAGACAGCACTTAAGGAATCGCTAAAACCCACGGAACTAGCACAGGGACGTGCAGAGAGGTCCTCATGGGCAGGGGCTCAAATGTAAAAAAAAAAAAAAAAAGCCTATATCACCAAAGAGCTAATTTGACTACTTCCATCCATCCATCCATCTATCCATTTCTATACCGCTTATCCTTCTCAGGGTCACGGGGAACCCTGGAGCCTATCCCAGGGAGCATCGGGCACGAGGCGGGGTACACCCTGGACAGGGTGCCAATCCATCGCAGGGCACAATCACACACACACTCACACACATTCATACACTACCGACTCTTTAGACACGCCGATCAGCCTACCATGCATGTCTTTGGACTGGTGGAGGAAACCGGAGTACCCGGAGGAAACCCCCGCAGCACGGGGAGAACATGCTAACTCCGCACACACACACAGGGCCACGGTGGGAATCGAACCCCCGACCCTGGAGGCGTGAGGCGAACGTGCTAACCACTAAAAAGCCTACTTTAACTACTTAAACTTTCATTTAATTACATATTCTTATCACCCTGGTAGACATTGTAAACAGACTGTGTGTAATCATAATAATGAATATGAGAATGACACGACTAATATAACCTGACATTATTTTATTTCGAAATTTATAGACATAATTACAACAGAAACGGCAGGTTTTAGTGGAGAGATGAAACCAGAGAATCTTTAAAAGGAAATGTAAACATTATGAAATAAAATAAAAAACTACAGTATTACCAGGGTCCAGTGCCCTGCCTTGTGCCCTATGCTCCCTGGGAGAGGCTCCAGGCTCCCTGCAACCCAGTAGGATAAGCGGTATAGAAAATGAATGGATGGATGGATGGATGGACGGATGATGGTAGAGGAATGTAGGGATGTTTGAAAATGCGGCGAGGGGAAACCTACTGTAGAAATATTTGTTTGAAACGTAGTAAGGAAAATTCAAAAGTAAAGGATATATCCTTAAATAAAAAACAGACATAAGTGTGTTTAGATGTGTGTGTGTGTGTGTGTGTGTGTATTTGGTGTAAGGGGTTCGATGTAAAATCCCTCCATTCATCTGTCTCATTTAAGTGTTGCTCTCAGCAACTGCAAAAGGAGTGAGGCAGCGGCGGAAAATAAAAATATTTATTTCTAGACTGCCACTGGGAGGATAATCTGTCTGAAGTGACGCACACAGACACACACACACACACACGCACGCACACGCACACACACGCACATATAATACTTTTATAGTACAGTACGGGCTCTGATCCTAGACACGCAGACAAGGAGACACAGAGAAAGAAGGAAACCATGGAAGTTCAGGGTTTTACACACGTGACAGAAACAAGAGACCAGATCCGTTCCTTGTCGTCTTCTGTAAGTGAAGAGCTACATCACTCCTTCCGTGTACAAATAAACGAGTGCAGAGGATTCTGTCTGTTAAACATCCTGCAGCATTTGAAGATACATTAATCATATTCGTGTTCTTGCCGAAACATCAGGTTAAATGAAAAGGCTGAAATATTTCAGAGCACAAAAGTACTGAGGTACTCACATGACGCTCCTCTCATACACACACTCCGTCACTCTGTCGCTTATTCTGTCGTTCAGTCATTCATGTCTTCACTCACTTCATCGCTCACCCCATCATGCACTCCATCACTTCTTCTGTCATTCCGTCACTCACTCCGTCATGCGTTCTGTCGTTCATTCCTTCACTCAACCCATCGCTTCTTCTGTCATTCCATTATTCATTCAGTCACTCACTCCATCACTTCTTCAGTCATTCCGTCACCCACCCCGTAACTCATTATTAGATCGCTGTATCCCTCAGTCCGTGCATTCTGTCATTCTTTCCTTCACTCACTCGATCACGTATTTTACCACAAGGTTATTCTTCTACATCATGACTCACTGTCCTTCCGTCCATCATTCTGTCTTTCATTCCTTCACTCACTTTCTTTACTCGTTGCATCACTTATTGCCGTTCACTACTTCACTCTGTAACCGTAACATCAGTTGCTCACACACTGATCACTTCATCACTCCTTCGCTCAGTCCATCACACCTTCCGTCACAATCATTCTGTCAACGATTCCGTCACCGTCATTCACTCAATCACTCACTCCTTCACTCACCTCATTACTCATTCTGTCATCCTGTCATTCACTCATTCACTCACTCCTTCACTCACCTCATTACTCATTCTGTCATCCTGTCATTCACTCAATCACTCACTCCTTCACTCACCTCATTACTCATTCTGTCATCCTGTCATTCACTCAATCACTCACTCCTTCACTCACTTCATTACTCATTCTGTCACCCTGTCATTCACTCCATCACTCACTCCTTCACTCACCTCATTACTCATTCTGTCATCCTGTCATTCACTCAATCACTCACTCCTTCACTCACTTCATTACTCATTCTGTCACCCTGTCATTCACTCCATCACTCACTCCTTCACTCACCTCATTACTCATTCTGTCACTCTGCCACACACCATTACTCATTCTGTCACCCTGTCATTCACTCATTCACTCACTCCATTACTCATTCTGTCACCCTGTCATTCACTCCTTCACTCACCTCATTACTCATTCTGTCACTCTGCCACACACCATTACTCATTCTGTCGCCCTGTCATTCACTCATTCACTCACTCCATTACTCCTTCTGTCACCCTGTCATTCACTCACTCCATTACTCATTCTGTCACCCTGTCATTCACTCATTCACTCACTCCATTACTCATTGTGTCACCCTGTCATTCACTCATTCACTCACACCATTACTCATTCCGTCACCCTGTCATTCACTCATTCACTCACTCCATTACTCATTCTGTCACCCTGTCATTCACTCACTCCATTACTCATTCTGTCACCCTGTCATTCACTCTTTCACTCACTCCTTCACTCACCCCATTACTCATTCCGTCACCCTGTCATTCACTCATTCACTCACTCCATTACTCATTCTGTCACCCTGTCATTCACTCTTTCACTCACTCCTTCACTCACCCCATTACTCATTCTGTCACCCTGTCATTCACTCCTTCACTTTTTTCGCTCACTCTCTCCATGTTGCTCAGTCCTTCATGTGCTTCATCATTTATTCTATCAATTTGTCATCCACTCCAACACTCACACATTAATCAACTAATCATTCATTCTGTCACTCCATCCCTGGCTCAGTCACTCCATCATTCCGGCCCCTACTCTGTCAGTCTCTCATGCAATTTTTTACTGCCTCAGTCATACAAAAAATCAGATACATTAACCATATCTACACAAATGATCACATTATCGAACAAATGCCAACCTCGTAACGTTTGGATATATATATCTATACACATGTTTGTGTGTGTGTATGTGTTTCTGCATGTGTGTGTGTGTGTGCGTGAGAACATGATTTCATACTCAGGCGCACACCCAACACGTTTGCCCCAAAGAGCCAAGGGAAGGTCATGAAAAGGTGACCCGTACGGCGCCGATGCCCATGTGCTAGTTTGTAATTTTCACACACTTCTTTCCGCTGAGTGAACGAGTCTCAGCCTGCCATATGGTTCCCTCGGAGCGCGCCAGCCGAGTTCCTCTCTAATCCAGCAGCGTCCATTTGATTTGCTCCGTCCCCTGCAGTGCAGCTGGTGGCCTGATGCATTTATGTGTCTGTCAGGGGTTTATGTTGCTACAAAATGGCCTCATAAATACAGTCATCTACAATACGAACGTATATGAAACGCCTCTGTGTTTTTTTCTTACGCCACCGCGCTACTGAATTCTGCATTCTGATTGGTCAGAAGGACTTGATTCGTTGTTTTTATATATATATATATACACATATATATATATCAGCATCTTTTACAGCACAGTACAAATCGCAAGGCTCATTTAGTCATTAATACGTTCGATCTAACACGCTATCGTTTCCATAGTAACAGCTCATTCTCAGGGACTGAACGGAGATGCAGAAACGAAAGGAGTATCAGTATCAGCGCAGTAAGAGTCTAAGAGGTAAAGCTGTAGCGTTCAGTTACAGAGGACAGAGGAGATGTTTATAGCTGAGAGAAGATACACGATGACAATGAAAGTAACCGTAAACGGAACTATAAAATGACAAAAAGTACACTGAGGTGTTCTTTAATAAATAGAACCCTATAATCCTTAACTCTCCTATAAAAAAAAAATTGTTTTATACATTATATATTAGCGTTATAGTAACTCTAATCTCAAACAGTACCATACTTTTCCACAACAAAAAGAGAAGCCTTCATTTTATTGTGTATTTATTTATTTATTTTTTTTTGCATTTTGCTAATTACGTTGTCTACATGACAGATCTTTAAAACAAGGTGCCCAAAGTAGCGTTGAGGGGGAAATAATAACAGCATTATAACATTATTATCTCACTAATGAGTCAACGATTCACTGAAGAAGAACCGTTTTACTGGAACTTGAAATGAATAAACTCAACAGAAGCTACATTAGTTTAACTACATTAGCGACTAAGTCACTAGAATAAACGTCTGAAAGGAAATAAAAACACATCTGTGTACGGAAGCTGAAACGTGTAATCATGTTTACACTGCTAATTTAGGAAGCTCCCACGTCTCATTAGTTTGATCTTTTAACTGGTGTAAATTTCCAGTGGAAATGAGGAATGCGTGTGTTGTTTCTACACGTATAAGCCCGAGACGCGCACACACACACACACACACACACACACACACACGCACACACGAACAAGACCAACATCAACATGGCAGTTCAAGGAAAATCCGCCACTACTGCCCACTGAACGAAAGCTCATTTCACCCCCTGCGGATTTTTCGACAACATCTAACGCCCCCTGTGCTGACGATAGAGAAAAGGTCAGCGCTTCTACCCAAGAAACCTCATATCTCCCATCAGCCCCTCTCTGACCAAGAGGCTCTGTTTCACAGGATTTAACACAACGCCTGGTCGCGTCCGGGACGGATCCGTCTTCCGATTCATGCATTAAAGCTCACGTCGGGGAAAAAAACCCCGCACCGAGAAGAAACAGGAAGTGCTAGACGACGGGAATGTCACACACACACAAAACAACACACCACACAGCTGACCTGACACCGTAGCCCTTAGTGCTTAACGATAACAATGACGTTGAATAACAGATAATAAAATGAGTTTGCTACGGACGCAAAACTAGCGTCAGTTCCTCCGTTGAGGTTTATCCAGTCACGTCGGTTTATTCAGAACCTTTCGCCGGAGCGCTAGCCGAACGCATCTTTCCGAACGGCCGCTCATGCTGCATCACAGAGCGGCGTAACACACATGAAGGAAACCGCTATCGACCCTGTTCCGCATACATGAGCTCATAGACGCGCACAATCGCCTACTAATGCTATGATTGACAGGGGACAGAGCGACTATGCCCCTCCCACCCAGAGAACACAGCTAATCAGGACGCAGGACAAATATCCCTGCGCTACATGTTCCTGCATACCCAATATCTCCGAAGCTGAAACTGTTTGCCGTGTTGATGATACTTTCTTTTTTCTGTTTTAATGCCTGTACGACGGCCGAAGGAAACGACCCCGTCCTTCCCTCTCTCTCCTCATGAATAATGAACGTGATTGAAAGCTAATTGCGGTCTTTTCCACCTTCATGTACGGAGTAATTGGCGCCCTACCACCTCGTTCCTCGACATTTAATTCATCTCCTCCCCTCGGCCAAAGATCCGGGCATCGTTTATCGTCCTGTTTAGAAGAGCTTTAAACACAGAGCATCGGTTGCGGCGTGTTTGCGATGCGCCTGATTAAATGGGAAGAGAAATAATCTGAAAGAGCATATTGATTTTTGTTGTGTTTGGTTTTCATTGCTTTGGGAGAGTAGTGGCCGGCGAAGTTCAAATCAAACCCTGATTCAATATCGTTCAGCTTTCTATCGTCCGTGATTGCCGCGCTGAGCTATCGACACGATTATACAGCCTCCGAGAACATTTACGAATGATGGTGCTTGACAATCTGTTAAAGCCCCGAGGAAATAAATCCATGATTGCTTTCTAATTAGGTTTACGCCGGTCGTGTTGGCCACAATATAATATACAAAAAAAAGTATGAAGAACTGGTGATTTGGTGATGTCGACACGCTTATTGCTTTACCTAGCGAGCTAATACAAACTAGCGAGAGAACGCTAGCCAAAAACGAGTAGCCTAATGGTTCTATAAAGCTACACAATCCCAATACTCTCCGTATTGAACAATTGGCTGACAGGGTCTAATGGACATTCTGACGCACTCTAACTAGACAGATCTATCAAAAACGCATCAAATCCAGTGACTGGTGCTTCATTAAACAGTAAAATAACAGCGTCAGTGAAGTGAACTGGGTTTCCCAGAGCGGACAAGGGGAATATTTTGGAGTAGTCAAGTCAGTGAGAAGAATAGAATGCCGATGAGCCTGTTAGTCAGACATTTCAGACTATCATGGACTGTAAGGAATTTCTGTAAGTTCCCCCCTGAAATCAATATTGCTGTAAATGTCGCTTAGTGTTATGATAGTTGATCACGTCTGGGGAAATCATTTAAAAAAATGATTAGGATTCACAACTTTGCACTCCAAAGTCCAATGAAATGCTCTCTTGAACCATATATTTCACCCCCATAGGAAGGACTATCTCTACAGTCATAGCGCGTTAGCAATAAACATGGTTCATTAGTGTGTTTTTGGCTAAGCATCTCCCTGCGCACTGTTCCCTTAGTTGAGGGAAAGAAATGGTCGGAGGGTGAAACGTGGGGCTTTTTGTTGCTAGGGTATGTTACGTCGTCAGATCGATCGAGAACATGAATCCACCTCTATACGCCGTCACGGTTCTTCATCTGGAAGAGTAAGGAAAAGTCTCGTCTCCATATTCAGCTAGCTAAACTCGGCTACTGCCGGGTCTGTTTACCTTACGTACGGACGTTATTGGTTCTCGTGTAAATCAGTCAAGCACTTCAGCGTGACGTCAGTCGGGACTTCCTGTTATAGACAGAAACAGACACAGCTATCCCATGGGGATTTTAAGATCTTATCTCCAGTCGGGTTTTTTTTTTTTTTTCTCTCGCTCTCAGAAAAAATTTCCGTACGTATGATTTTAAAAAAAAAAATTTTTTCTCGTCACACGTTCGTATCAAATAGAGAAAAGGTTGCACCAGACATGTGACCTTTTATCATACAGCATTAAACAGATAAACATCAATAAATCAATCGATCTAAGACCAGGCTATGAGAACCGACAACGCAAAGCGACCTCTGTTACAGCGGACGGCTTGCTAGTACATTTTCCAGTCGTCCATTACTGTTTAGCGGACAGCTAGCAATTAGCAAAGGGTACGGTTTTGTTCGAGCGTGGCCAATCTAAACGAATCTTCAGCCTTCTCTTAGAAGAAGAGAATTTTTTTTTCACCAGTTATAAACAGGACTTTGAGGACTTTCTTTGTCCTGCCGAGGCCTGTAAGAAATGCTGTCTAATCCTGTTGCACCGCTGCTTATTTATTTATTTATTTATTTATTTCCCTTTGGTATTAAAGCAGGCAGTTAAAAAAAAAAAAAAAAGCACCGGCTTTTCATCATTACTTTAAATTTTTTATGAATCTGTGAAGATAAGGCACAGACAAGGTTACCATCCCAAATATTCTGTGATGTGAATTAATTGGAGCGATAATGAATGCACGCCGGCCCGGCTCTGAGCGCACTGAAGAGCGGGCGCGGTGGCAAGAAAATCCGCTTAATGATTTATTCAAGGCCATAGCCCGGCTGTTTGTCCACATCACTTAAAGGGATCTTCATCCTTCATCCACGGGATAAAGGCCGATGTTATCACCACAGTCTCCAGACTTCAACAACCGCTGGTTAAACTCTGAGCTGTACATAATGGGAGCAAACAAGGGCTCTTCTTTTAGAGTTTTTCAGTTCAAACATAACCACACTGAGGCTTTGAAAGGATCCGTAGTGAAGAAAAGCTAAGACGTCACTCAATTGCACACTTTACGAAGAACAAAGTAATGATGGAAAATTATAATAATTTCTTTTGTGTTCAGAAGAAAGGAATATACGAGGGGATGTGAGAGGTGAAACAGGGAAGAAAGCGGCGGCGGAGCGGTTATGCTGTCATGCTCTAACGGCTTTGGCGCTCTTCCATTTAGACCGAATTATCACTGCAAGTCAATCCAAAGTTCTTCCAAACATTTCATGGAACACCCTTATGGGCGTGGTCTCTTCCATGATGACCCCACCCCCATTCACAGTGCAGAAGTGCTCACTGAATGCTTTGACGAGGATCAAAATGACGTCCACCAGATCTCAACCCACTCGAACACCTATGGGTTCTGTATCATGTTGGCGTGATGTTATAGACAACGTTCTCCACCACCGTCATGAAAACATCAACTGAGGGAATGTCTTCTGGAAGAACGCTGTTGGAAACTCCAGTACAGTTCCTGAAATGTCAATGGCAATCAATGACGGCAAGCTGTCCTGGCCTCCATGGTGGTCCAACACCTTACTAATAGTATATTTGACACTCGTGATGGTTCTCTTCAGTTCCTCACACTGACATCTAGATGGCTTCCTATCAGACCTATATTGCTGCTCTACCAGGAACACAACATTTCAATATTCCTTTAGTTTGTTAGTTGTCAATATATAAGTGAGAGCGCTTCAGTTTTTAGTGTAAACCTAGCCAGATCATACTAACTAGCGAAGCTCTAATTTTCCCAACTGGATCATCAAATTTGCAAGTTCTCTGTCGAAAAAAAAAATTATAGCTTGACCTATCGCATGGTGTGCTTTTTGTATAGACACCAATTCCAATCCACTTGGAATTGGTGTCTTTTCACTCAGGTCAATTGGTGTCAGGTCAATATAATCTGTCCACAATTTCAACAAACATGTTCAGGCCTTAATGGATATGTGACAGAGTTGAAAATCACCAAGGACATTTATACATAAGAAAAAATGATGAACCATAAATAATTCAAAAGAGCTTCAAACAGGGTCACACCTGACCAAAGCAAAAACAATCCAATTAAACAACTTCCACTGACGTTCAAGCTTTCCTTTCCATCTCTCTCACGTCTCTATCGGACATGACACACGGGGACACGTAGGACAAATTGCTTTTGCAAAAATAATAAATAAATCCCGGAGTCACACGGTACAGCCATGAGAGAGTGGAGTGTTTAACTTTTGCCCAGGTATATTTCAAGATCAAGAGTATCCTCAAATAAAATTTTAAAAAACACTAATAATGCTAAGCATCACCAGAGGTGTTGATAAGGTTATTCCAGGTACAGTCTGACCATTTGAACATCGACCGTTAATATGACCTTTCTTACTTCTGATACTTCTGATCTCTGGAATTTGAACTTGCTTCCAAGGTCCCAGTTTGATGCTTTCAGGATCTCTCTTTAGCTCTAATCAGTCCTCATCATTGCTAACTGAGCTGTTCTGTGGGGGAAAATGCTTCATTTTGTGGCATCGTCCTTTGCACTTTTGCACCACGGGCTCACAAACCTGGTCGTTAACAAAGTTTAGATTCAAATCTGCACTTAAGCCAAATTTAAATATACACCAAAGCAGTGATTTCCAATCCTGCTCATTCAGTCTCCTGTGCCTTTAGTGCAAATCGTCCATAAAGCACCTGCTGGACACTCCAGCCGAGTTCGTCAACCTGGTAGACCATCTTACAAAGTTATTTATTTCAGCTTCCTTGGTACTTGATTAAATCATCCGATACACGTATGAACCCTGTGTTCCTCCAATTAAATCCTCTCTAGTATGTACACTGTAGGTCCGACCCTCGGGGGTGTGTATTGCTCTACAGTAGCAGCTCGTTAGCACTAAACATGGTTCATCTGTGTTGTATTGGCTGAGGTTGGAATTTGTGCAAATTGGTGGTTACGTGACGTTTTCGAGGAGTGTTTAACCAGCTTGGGAATGTTCAATGCTGGGATGTTGGTTGTTACCTCAGTGATACCATTTTATCTACCGCTCAGATGCATCAGATGTCACCTGGTGATAGCCCTGAGGCTCTCTGCCACCATCGACACCTCTGGTACCGTCGACCTCGGCTCAAATATGTATGGCCCAATTCCAAAAACATGTTGTCTCGTCTTGTTGCCTACAGGTCTGGGTAAAGGTGGAGATGAGAAATCCTCCAGAGTTTTGGGGGGGGAAAAAAAAAAAAAGCTCTTTGTTGTTCTCTGGATTTGAACTAGTTTGCAAGGCTACTGTCAATGTTTGTTTAGATTTGGTGGGGGGGGGGGGGGGTGGCGTGTCTTGAATGCTCTCAGCTCTTGTGTAAATCGGTCACGTATATCACAATGCCATCCGTACGAGTTCCTGTTGCATGAGGAGATATTTTAGGATACAGGGTCCAATAATCTCTGAAGCCAATAAATATGTGCAGGAGAATAAAAGGACCAGGAATGGAAATGCCAAAGAAAAGCAATAAAATCTGTAATAGTAGTCTAAAGAGACAAGTGCGAGCTTGAGTACAAACCTGTTGACTTAACTACTGTGCATATCAACCACAACCTGTAGTATATTAAAAAAAAAAAACAAAAAAAAAAAAACAGAGCTTTTCTCTCAATATTGAGCTGTTATCCCAAAGTCCTTACAATCAACTCTCTGGCCTTCACAGTCCTCCACTGGGAACCATCGAAACCAGCTCATCAGCGGCATGTCAATGGGCCACTCTCGCTAGCTCTCCGCTCTGTCTGTGTCTCACTTCAGATTCGGGTCAACAGCTATAATTAGCCTGCGCTTGGCAGGTGACTTCAAATCTAACTCCCCAGATGCACTCGAATATGCCACGTGTCACTTTAAATGCCAGTGTTCCTACCATCATTAGCTTTAGTTAAGTGTCAGGATGAGGATGATAGAGGACATTGTAGTAGTGCTCGTGAAATTGCTTGCTTGGGTTTCCAATTTTAGGTTTCGAAAGTAATTATGGACATAAATAATTTTGACAGAACGAACAGATTGAAATACCAAACTGGTGGCCTTTAAAAGGTGCCCGATATTCTCGGCTCGTTCTCCAGGTAGGCTGGAATGTATTCACGGTTGGGGACTTAAGGAAAAAAGACAATATTTACACAGGGAAACTTATACATATTCAGGGTTAGGGTTAGACTTCGGGTTAGAGATATACAGAGTCAGGTTATCGCACATGCTGAAGGTGTTTGCTGCTAATACTGGGGTAGTGGTGGGTCAGTGGTTAAAGGATCTGGGTTACTGATCAGAAGGTCAGGAGTTCAAGCCCCAGCACTGCCAAGCTACCACTGTTGGGCCCTTGAGCAAGACCTTTAACCCTCAGTTGTTGCACAAATAGGCCACACAAGTCTTGCACAACTTCTGAATAGCATTTAAATCTGTAGGTATGTCTGAGGCCTAAATACCACTGTACAAATCTTCAATAAGTCCTTGTTACACATGCTTAACACTGAATGTGTCTAACCATGGTTAGAAGCTACCAGAAGCTACCTTAGTACCTTAGTCAATTCAGTACCTTAGTAAAATCAGCTGTACTTATTCAACGGAACATGGCTGAGTTTCTCCAAGTTAAGATCATCTTCACTTGAAGAAAAAAAAACACTTGTGAAGTGATGTTTGCTCGACCATTTAACAATGATCTTCGTGCGGCAAGGCTTTTGAGAGTCTCCAACCCACTTCAGCATACCTCGTAACTTCTTTCCAAAATGTTATTGCTGCAACAAGACCCAAACCCCTCGATCCAAGACCAGCTAGCTGCAACTCACCTCTGTTATCCAGGCTGTGTTTATGATTCGCATCGCATCCTCCTTTTCCTAGACTGTCCATGCTGCGAGTCCCCTGGCTGCAGAAGTCATCGTCCATATGAACCTTCCCGTCCAGGAGCTGGCCGGGCTGCTCGTCGTCTTCGCAGTCGCAGTCGTCCAGGATGGGCGTCTCACGGATAGCCATGCCGATGACTGAGCCATGCTGGTGGGCACGAGGTGTCCGGAACCCGTCCCTTGACTGGGGTGGTCCGAGCAGAACCGAAGGGATGTAGTGGATCTCGTGGGTGGCTTCAGTGCTGGCACTTTTTTGGGGCGCCCGACGGCGACGGCACCAACGCTGACGCGTGTACAGGACCAGGGTGAAGAGGAGGATGAGGAGGAGGAGAGCAATCAGGCCACCCTGAGAAAAGGACAAACATATGCAGTGAGCACTACGAGTTTCCGACATCATTTTAGATTACCATAATGCCCTTAGAGAGACACAGAGAGAGAGATAGAGGGGGAGAAGAAACAGAGTGGCTATTTTATCACAATTTCTCTCAATCTCTATCAATCGCTTTCGTTTCCAGGTGAATCCCTGAACGACTGAGAAAACAAAACTCGTCCTTCCTTTCTTTGGAGAGGCCAGATGCTTTAAAAACGTAATAAAAGAGAGTCTATATTAATAGGCAACGTGTAAAAACCATTTGAACTTGCTCAACAGAAGTGTTTATCACGAATATAAATAGAAACGTCAGATGAAAATCATCGTTCCCGTGGTGGAAAACCTTTACAGCGTCTCTTCAGACTGTTACAAAGCGCTGCCACTGGAGACTCCTTCCAGAAACGTTAAATAAAGGTCTCCACGTAGTACCATTTCCCCATTTAAAGAAACCGATATGCTTTTCTTTGTTAAATAAGGGCGTGTAGATTACACGGCACTCCTGTAAAGAAAATGACCTTTACAACACCTTCTGACCAGTCAAAATAGAGAATTTAACCGGACTGTGGTATAAGACTGGTCCGTATTTACATTTCTACAGCCTTATCAATAAAGGTAGAACAGTACTGGTGACACACCAGGAAGTACAGAACAGGAAGTAAACATCTGTCATAAACCAATCGTCAAACACATCGTTACAAACACACGTTTCAAGTCCACTTCTGGCAACCGACTAATTCGATCATTTTATCGATGTTTTATTTGTTTGTTTATTTATTTATTCTCCCAGCACCGAGTTGATCACTCGAGTTCGCCAGCGGGAGTTTGCTTTCTTCCCTCGCTTCCATCCTTCTCCACTACGCATGATGTAGGAAAGTTCTCGAGCGAGATTATCAATCACCGAATTTAAAAATTCCATCTTCATGAGCAAAAACAAACCCTTCTCGGATTACAGCGCACGCACCGGCGGCTGTTCATAAATCAGAGGCCGGTGGACTGGCGCGTCGACGGGCGTGCCTCACCCTGACTGAACGCCTTCATTAATCTCACACGGCAGTGGCGCACATGCTGAACGTCTACTCTCCTCTGAGTCGAATGCAGAGGAATGAGAGCAGGAAGAGTCATCTCTCTCAAGGATGGCTGGGGTCACGGTGTGGGATGCGCCAAGCTCGGAACGACACTGATGTATGTAAATAAATGAAATAGGCTGCAAGTGAAGCATGATGGAAAATTCTTTATAGACTTCACGCAGGATGAACCTGATTGATTTCGTGTCTTCAGACGCCGTCAGGATTCTGAATTAATATCAACCTCTCAAGCAGCTCCAGTACAACATCAGCACATTTCTTTTAAACAAAAGCCTTTCGTTCTTTCTTTCTTTCTTTCTTTATTTGTTCATCTCGCGTTTTTGAGAGCTTTGGCCAAAGACGAGCTATAAAGAACACGCAGCTCGATGTTCCGCTCGACGTTTAAGACTTAATTAAGAATAAACAAGCCGCCTAACGAGGGCGGACTTCGGAGACCATCTGGCGGCGCAGTGATAGGTTTTGAAGGGATGCCATGGCAGAGAAGGACGAAACACAGACGTGACAGAAAACGCATCTTGAATCTTGAACTTTTGAAACAGTTTGGCCCAGAGCCAACAGAAATCATTAATATTATAAATGCAATCATTGTAAAACATTATGGGTTGTGTGAGCAAACAGAGCGCTTAAATGTGGATGGTTTGGAGCTTTTTATGAAGAGTCATTTTGTTAGCGACGCCCGGACATAAACTACAGACAGCTCGGGCAATTCTCAACTGTTGCGTCTGCTATGAGAATAAAAACAATCCTTAAACATATATGACTACTGCGTCGCCATCTCTTTGTTAACTCCATCCATCCGTCTTCTGTACCGCTTTATCCTTTTCAGGGTCGCGGGGAAACCTGGAGCCTATCCCAGGGAGAATCGGGCACACGGCGGGGTACACCCCGGACAGGTGCCAATCCATCGCAGGGCGCAATCACATACACACTCACACACCCGTTCATACACTACGGACACTTTAGACACACCGATCAGCCTACCGTGCATGTCTTTGGACTGGTGGAGGAAACCGGAGTACCCGGAGGAAACCCCCGCAGCACGGGGAGAACATGCAAACTCCACACACACACACACACACACACACACACAGGGCCACGGTGGGAATCGAACCCCCGACCCTGGAGGCGTGAGGCGAACGGGCTAACCACTAAGCCTGTTTATTATCTGTTTATTATAATCCTCAGATTATGCACTGTCCACCGTACGAGTCCCGGTGAACGAACTGTTACTATGGAAACGCTAACGTATTAGACCAAGCGCATGAGTACAAGCCCGGGATTTCACCTGCACTACTATCAGAGCTGCTGTTATAGAAAATGAATCAACACCTTCTGACCAATCAGAGGTGAGAATGCAGCAGCGCTGTAATATGCCTCCTGGGGCTTGTAATGACTTTTTATTCGCTTTTTCATCTCTTTTTAATGTAATTGTTTTTTTTCCTCAGATAACAAGACGTTCAGGGACTTGCACGCCTCTCTCTCTCTCTCTCTTTCTTTTTCTCTCTCTCTCTCTCTCTCTTTTCTAAGTAAGTACACGTACATGTACAAATCGAATAATCTGATTATGGTAATAACACATACGGTGGAGTGACGCGACGAGGACGAGTCAGGCACCAACGAGTCCACTCCTTTCTTTTAAGCGTATAACGTATGTGACAATACAGTTGCCTGGCAACCAACTAATAAACCAGCGTTAAAGAGGTAAAGCCGTAACTTTAACTTTTCCGACACCCCCAGGACAGACAGGTTTACGCTTCTTTGCGATTCCTCTGTGCGTCTAATTAAGAAAACGAGAAGTGCCAGACTTCGACGGACTGTTTATAGCACCGACGACGCAGGGGAGAACAGGAAACAACGCGTTTGGCGAACATGGAACGTGACTGTAAAAGGAAACACTTCAGGTGTGTTCACAGTAACTCCGCTCCATCACATCTGCGAAAGAAATCAGAATAGTGCGAAATCCTCTGTCCTGAAGCTCTGACACTGGAAACTCCTTCCACGCTGCCATACAAATCCCTGCGAATGAGACGTTACCATGGCAATAACGGCGCGTTAGTAATATATCAGAGCTGATGTTAAAGCAACACCTTCTGACCAATCAGATTCCAGATATGAAAGAAACGCGAAGTGAAAGAGTGCACATATTTCTGGTCGAACAGTAGAAGTGTATTAGAAGTGCAGTGCTTTATACTTTGTACTTTAATACACACGGCATTTATGAAATGCAGGCATAAAACCCAGCGAGTGAGATTATACTGAGCTACCGCGATCCACCATCACGGCCTCGGGCTGAAGAAAGGAGAAAAAAAAAAAAGCGAAAAAAAAAGCTTGACCTCCACTACAGACGTTATTAATGCATAACCTGAAGAAATGTGAAGAAATACAGAACAGCGCCGCGCTTAAAGGTACGCGTCCTTTCCCTGCACGCAGCATGTAGCTTAGCCTTCAAGCTCTCAAACTTTCTTTTTTTAAGACTCACGAAGAGGGAAAAGAAAAAAAAAAAAAAAAGACAAACTCAGGAGAAGCATTCGAGTTATGCAAAGTTATTTCTCTACTTTATCACATTTTAATGACTGCATTCAAAACGCTCGACCCAGCTGCCGAGCTTATTTCTCGCCGCATCGGACCATAATTCCCAACAACATGATCGAGATCGCTGGAAAATGAACCATCAGGCCAGATATGAAATTCCAAAAATCTAATAAATCCCCAAATCCATAAACAAGCGAGGGTCCTTTAGTGATCCCACCTCAATCATCTTCAGCTGATTGCATATAAGCTGTGAATATCGAGCCGTATCAGTGCAGTACATCTCTCTCGCTCTCTCTCGCTCTCTCTCTCTCTCTCTCTCTCTAAACTCCACTTGACCCTCAGGATGTCTCAAACCCTCATGGCCTTGCTCTGTCTGAGGGAGTTACGGCTGAATGACCCCCTGAAAGACCGTCTGATTCGTTTTTGTTGTTTGTTTGTTTTTTTTTCTTCCCATTTTTGGTTCCATTTTGACCTTCTTTATATCTTGTTATTTATGTATTTATATTTTTTTATGGATACATAACACGCCATCCTCACATTTCATTCCTCTTCCCCTACTACCCATATTAAAATCTGACAAGAAGAAGAAGAATACAATTTACGTATGTTTATAAGGCATTAATAAGCTATTATTTGCTATTATTAATTTTTGTTATTGTTGTTATTACTATTATAATAGCAGGAAGTGGGAAAGCGATAGCTCAGTGGTTAAGATGGATGGATGGATGGATGGATAGACAGATGGATAGATAGATAGAGAGAAAGATGGATCATTTTATTTGTCCTCAAAGAGGAAAATGTGTTTCCATCATGGGTGTGTAGAAAACATAAACACTACAACACTATACATATTCACCATCAAGACAATCACAAACATAGAGGGGAGAAAAAAAAACCCCCAAAATAAATATGACCGATATCTGACGTTCCTCACATCTCACTCTACCATCTACATTAACCCAGCACATTCGAATGCCTCCCTAAGGCACTCCAGACAGTTTTATTCATTATTTATGAACACGCATTGCGCCCTATAGCATCGTGAATTAACCCGACGCGTTAAAAGTAGCGTTCAAAACACGTGACGTTGCGCTATGAGAAGATATCTAACGACGAGACGGTGTTACAGGCGTTCTTTTAACGATGTCTAACCGAATGTAATGTAATGCCTTTCCGTAAATACGTCTCACGATGTCTATAAATCCTTATGAAGGCATTGTAACATGCTATGGATGTATCGGTAAGCTAATATACACGTGTAACGAAACAGCACAATCAACACAACGTGCATAATAAAATGATTATTAGGGAAGAATAAATACATTTGAGCTTTTTAAGAATTTAACGGCCTGTGCTTGATGTTATAAAGGTCGGGGTGTTCCAGAAATACATCCAGCAGGCTTGACCTCATTTCACACACACACACACACACACACACACACACAAAATTAGGTTACATTGCACCTGTACTAATGGTAACACTGCATGTTCAGCAGTATTTTTATAACAATGACACTGGAGGAAAAATTTAGAGCTGGTTATGTGATGTGTCTAGTGTAACTAGAGTAGCTTGGCATGGTGTTGGGGTGGATGTGGGGATAGTAGACAGCAGACAGCAGACTGGATCAGGGTTTGAGCACCAGCTGGGCCTTCAGCTGTGCCCTCATCTGCCAGGAATTAGGGAAAATACCCACAATGCCACTCAGCTGGGACACAGTGACCAGAGTTAATCATAGTGTGCCATTATGAATATTAATGAGCTTTGTGATGCTCAGACATATTTGCCAACAACTTTCATGAATGTTTTTCATAGTGACCACATATAAATGAATACGTTACTCAGATCGAACAGTTACTGTGTTCTACAAACGCAGACATGAATAGGAGGAGGACTAATGTTTCTCATACTAGAAACGATTACAATAAATGTGCGATTGTTGAGAAAAGGAGAAAAAAAAGAAAAGAAAAGAAAGAGAAATCAGTCCTGAGCACGTCTGTAGTCGAGACCAGTTATGAGCTGGAGTGATGTAGCTGAGGTTGAGGAACTGTTAGAGCCAGAACTCACACACCACACACACCATCGTGACAGTGCTGACATTTCAACCGGTTTTGTTCACGCCCACATTGGGATTAGTGTCAAAATACAACCTTAGAAGTGTTACATAAATTAGAATTGAACTGAATTTTTTTTTTAAATTATTATTCAGAGGAGAAATCTGACTCACCCTGTATCTGAAACTACGGATACCGTCAGCGTGTCATACAAAATGGCAAAATTAACATTTTCTATCTTACATTAGACGATAAATTTAGATTCCGCCCGAAATAAAATTCATGGATGCAGAACTGGGGCAAGGAGATGATCTTTAGAAGCAAATACGGAAATCATTTCCATATTTCCGTTCGGTTATTATCCGTAAGTGACGCGTCTTCATCTCCTAACATCAAACCCCATTTCTGATCCGCCCCACACCCTGAGCGAGCTGTACGGCTGCAAACAATTCAACTCTCATCGTCCCTACACTCAGTAACTTCGTCCGATCGTAATCGTAATTCACATACGACCGCGAGTCCAACCGGAACCGCAATTTGTCACGCATTAAAAGATTCAGCAGAACAAAGGGAAATTTTAATATGCGTGCTAGAGGAAAACAAATGGTCTACCTTTGCGTTAATGGTTGCCAATTGGAAAATCAGTCCTCTTTTCTCATTCTCAGCTGTAATAAGATGCTGGTGGGGTTTCTTTTTTTTTTTCTCTCCCTTTGCTTTAATGACATCCCATGATGCTCCTTGTTTGCATGGTAACCAAATATAATTGCCTGATAATCATGCATAGTGGTGTGCTCATTACTGATTGTTGGTTGTTCTAATCCTCTCTCGGTACCTTCTGTTTTTGTTTTTTTTTTTTTTTTTTTAAAAACAACAACAAATAAACACTTGTGCGTGTAGAAAGTTACTAACTGTCAATGTGAGACAAGGCTGAGCTGCTGATGCTTTAAGAATTACCTGCAGTAATAAGTGATACAGTACAAAGCTTGATATATACACACCGTTTCTAGGACTGACGCAAGCAAAGGCGACTCTCCTTTTACTAGGACTGACAGGCACAAAGGCCACACCTCCTTTGCTAGGACTGAGGGGAATAAAGGCCATGCCTCCTTCATTGAGACTGCAGATAGAGATGCCATGCCTCATTTACTAGGCTTGACAGACACAGAGGCCACACCTCTTTTTGTATGCCTGGCAGACACAAGCACTATAATTACTTAAACAATTACTAGAACCAGTGAGTACAGAGGCCACACCTCCTTGAATAACTCTGCAGCTAAAGATGCCACACCTCCTTCGGTAACACCAGAACTACAGAGGCCACACCTCTCTCAGTGACACTACAGCTACAGAGGCCACACCTCTCTCAGTATCACTACAGCTACAGAGGCCACACCTCTCTCAGTATCACTACAGCTACAGAGGCCACACCACTCTCGGTATCACTACAGATACAGAGGCCACACCTCTCTGGGTATCACTACAGCTACAGAGGCCACACCTCTCTCGGTATCACTACAGATACAGAGGCCACACCTCTCTGGGTATCACTACAGCTACAGAGGCCACACCTCTCTCAGTATCACTACAGATACAGAGGCCACACCTCTCTCAGTATCACTACAGATACAGAGGCCACACCTCTCTCAGTAACACTATAGCTACAGAGGCCACACCTCTCTCAGTAACACTACAGATAGAGAGGCCACACCTCTCTCAGTAACACTACAGATTGAGAGGCCACACCTCTCTCAGTAACACTACAGATTGAGAGGCCACACCTCTCTCAGTAACACTACAGATTGAGAGGCCACACCTCTCTCAGTAACACTACAGATAGAGAGGCCACACCTCTCTCAGTAACACTACAGATTGAGAGGCCACACCTCTATCAGTAACACTACAGATTGAGAGGCCACACCTCTCTCAGTAACACTACAGATTGAAAGGCCACACCTCTATCAGTAACACTACAGATTGAGAGGCCACACCTCTCTCAGTAACACTACAGATTGAAAGGCCACACCTCTCTCAGTAACACTAGAGCTACAGATGCCACGCCTCTTCCATGTTATTTTCAATGCCTGAGCCAGATCATAAATACTGACACTGAATCAGTGACTCAAATGACTGAATCTTTACAGCATGTCACTGCAGTTCTGTTTCCTGAATCAGAAATGGAGTGAAGTAGAAATCGATGCAGGAAGGCAGTACAGCTTTATTAGCCTGAGGTGAGAACAAGCTAATCTTAGCAAGGACACATTGAAACCACCTTCGCTCTATGTACCCGCTTTACCTCATGCTAACTGGCTGCCTGTTAAGCCAGGTCAGTGATCTTCTGACGCGAGATCATCGAGCATGTGAGTAGCCTGTAGCTATAACCTAATTTACTCCTAGTGCAAAACGCGAATTCAGCAAAGACGATCACATGCTCGTCCATTTAGGTCACGGTAGAAGAAGCGGAGAGCTGAGAACTCGGGATTTCTTCTCAGAAGAAGCGGACGACGGAGAACTCTGGATATTCTGATTTTAAGGTCACTCAATCAAGCTAGCGCTTGTTTATCTTCTGTGTGGATATAAAAAGCACTTAGTAACAAATACAGCTTGTTTGGTGAGTGCTTTCTACAAGATGTCAACTGCATTTATACTCCATTGGGGGAAAAAATAGACAGCAACAAAAAAATAATTAAGATTTAAATTTCTCATACATCCTTTATTTTGTAACGTAAATAAAATACAAGAGAGCCCCTTATTTGTTAGCAACCGTGCCTTGTACGATGATAAAGAAGCAAACTTTATACCCTTTTTAATCCTGTTTTAAGCCGATTGATTTAAATTTGTATGATTTTATATTTAGGGTCACGTTGTGTGTGGTGGTGGTTTTTTTTTGGGGTTTTTTTTCTGGCAATGTAAAGAACTTTAGAGAAAGTTACAGGAACTGGAAAATCAATTGTTATCTCCTGCTTGGGAACTCCGACAAGAATACAGAAATGAATGTCTTGTTTGCGTGCGCAGCATGTGTTTTCTCAGCATAGCTTTCAGCACTTGTTTAATTTTTTTCCACCTGGCTGAGCAGAAATGCATCTGATCTTGGATGCACCTGTCTGGTGCTGCCGCCGTTATCCGGAGCAGTGCTGTCAACATGCGAGGAACCTGGAGTGCAAACGCCATCTCCTCTCAGCAGCGCCACATCACTCGGCCTCTCCCGTGGTTCAGACAGCAGCAGACGCCATCACCGTCGCCATCTGATCCTGTATTGCCTTCTGTATTGTTCCAGAAGAGCAGCTGAAGGCCTAATGCTGAATGATTCGTCCCCAGGCTCTTCGCCCGTCTGACAGCAGCTCCATCCAGAAGAGGCAGATTTTTCACTATCAAGCTGACGTTCAGCCCAGACGTGCTTACTGATCGAGAAAGATGAAGAGATAGAGGCGGGTGGTAGAGGAACAACACCACACAACAGCTTTGAAGTACCCGTGGTATTAAAATTGGTGTTTTTGTCTGAATCTCTTGTCATTATGGACACAAATAGGCAAGTATATATATACACATATATATATTTGAAGACTTACCCGAATTTTGTCCAATTAAACACTCTCTAGATAGAACACATCCTGCCCCCATCAAGAAATTCCCATTATCACTCTACAGTAGAGGATAGTGTGATGACTCCCACTCAAAAATATTGATTTCGTCTAAAAAAAAAAACAAAAAACAAAAAAAAAACTAATGACCTCAAACCATTTCATGTGCCATGACATCTAGTTAGTAAACATGCAGCCAAGGTGTGTGCAATCTGCTTTGGGCCTGCTGTGGGCCGGAAAAATGTGCTCCAGGTAACCAAACCCGACTGAATCACACTAGGCACTAGATTTCTACTGTTGAGAATCAGTGGGAGGTTAGGCAAGCGGATATGCTTCATCTTGATCATGGTGGTGGTGGTGGTGGTGGTGGATCCAGAGATCAGGCATGAGGTGGGAATAAACTCTGGGTGGGATGCGTGTCCATTGAAAAGGCACTGTGCACCCAGGGGCCAGTCCGACTACTGGAATGTTTTTGGAAACTAGATAACCCAGAACAAACCCATATGAACATTCCCACCGGATCCTGGAGAACACTGAATTTGGTTATGACAGTCCTACTGAAACGAATGGATAAGCGATCGATGCTTCTCTTGTTTACCACCATTGAAAACTCCTGCTGTTTCAGTTTCGTTGCATTTTTTTAAGTTTATTATTACAATGAATTAACGATACCTTTCAAGTCTAGAAACTTACTTCCATTTCAGATGATTAATGACAACCAGACAATCAGGAATCCAGCCTAATTGTCCAAACCTGGATTCTCAAGAAGGTTTTCATCACCCACTGTCAGCTCTGGCTTGGTCATTAGGCATGTACTTGTCCTAAATGTCCAAATTCCTGTAAATTTACAAAATGATTCCATACCAAAATGTTGTACACGAACTGCTCATTATCAGCAAACTATCCCTGTACCATCTGGAAAGCAAATTCGGTGCTGTGTACTATTAAAAGCCATTTCCTTAAAAGCTATTTATTTGTATGGAATTAGCATGTGTGTTTTCCCATCAAAAATAAAACCTGGCCTGCTTCCCTCATTTCCACCTGTATCACTGCCATATCTGTGATCATTGTACAAGTGGTCTGGCAAGCCCAAGCTCCAGCAGCAGTTAAGAGAGGGTCTTGGAAAGCCAAATTGAGGCTAATGGCTTTGGTATAATCCCAGTGCCTGGAGAATCCAAATAGTCAAACACAGGGAGTGTGTGCAGTTGTGAACTGACACTAAACTCATTAATACAGACCAGCATATCCATCTGCCATTGTTAGAGCAACAGAGGGGTAACAGGACTCTCTGAGATACTCTTTGACTGCCATCTGTAGACACGTTAATCTGCGGTCTATTAATAACATAGTGGCATCAAACAATGGGAAACTATTTGTTGAGAAAAACATGGTACCTCAGAGGATCAGAGGTTGAGGATTAGAACGCAAGGCCAGGCTGGTTGGTGCAACGTATCTCAGGGACATTCAGGTTAATTAGATATGGAAGCTTCCTAGTTTAATCTGTGTGGGGTTGCGATTATGTAAGATGTTTGGGATTAAGGGAGGGATGCTTGCCATCAGGTGTTGCTGGGTAATTAAGAATTTAGGCAAGTCAGCGATTAAATAACATGTATGCAAAACAATCCACCAAGACCTGAGGTTCATGCGCACTATTAGTAGCATTTGGTGGACTGGCTTTACAGGATGCAAAACGCAACCCGTTGTTGCCAACTTGGCAAGTTTAGCACGGGATTAGGCAACTTTTTAGAACCCTTAGGCAACTGTAGTTCAAAAAAGAACCTAGCAACTTTTTTTGATTTTTTAAGTGACTGACCTACACTTGATATGCCTCTCCAGCGCACATCATAGCTGCTAGTTATTTTAGCTGGGAGAGCAGTTTCACTCGACTCACCGTCCATGTGTAAATCCTGACTCAGTTTAAGTGTTTGTATGTTCCCAATAACCAATCACCGATCACCACTGCCCCCAGTGATCAAGCAATGATGCCCACTGTTCCCAATAATCAATCAGATCACCATTGTTCCCAACAACCCATCACTATTCATGATTTTTCCAATGATCACTAATGACCATTGTTCCCGATGACCAATCACCATCGTTCCCAATGACCAATCAATGACGACTCGTTCCCAGCAATCAGATCACCATTGGTCCCAATAATCAATTACTGATGACCATTGTTCCCAATGACAAATCACCATTGTTCCCAATGACGAATCATTGATGAGTCTTAATCCCAACAATCAGATCACCATTGTTCCCAACGACCAGTGATTAATCACCATTGTTCCAAACAACTAATCATTGATCATCATTGTTCCCAGTGACCAATCATCAATCACCACAGTTCCTAAAGACCAATCACTGATGACCATTGTTCCCAATAACAAATCATTGATGACTCTAGTTCCCAACAATCAGATCACCATTGTTCCCGATCAATCATCAATCACTACAGTTCCTAAAGGCCAATCACTGATCACCATTATTCCCAAAGACAAAACAATGGATGATCACCATTGTTCCCAAAGACCAATCATCAATACCATTGTTTCCAAAGACCAATCATCAATACCATTGTTCCCAAAGACCAATCATCAATACCATTGTTCCCAAAGACCAATCACTGATCACCTCTGTAACCAACTACCACTGCTTTCACCAAGCACTTTCCTTTTTTTTTTTTTTTTTTTTAAATCAAGAACTCACTTCTTGATGATGTTTACAGTAACAACGATGAGCCATTCCTCCGTGTCCGTCTCCTTACTCTTCACTACCACTGTTTCACTGGCTTCATTATATATTTCTCAGAACTTAAAAGAATTTTTGTAAATAGTTGTACTTTGTGGTGGCATGACATGGTTTACTTCTGGGGCATGCATTAGCCACATTCAGCTGAAAAATCTCAACAACACAGTCAACAATCTCATCCACGACTCGAGTGTCATGGCTTGCTACAGTTGATTATTGTGTGGGTGGCATCACCATCAAACGTGACTCCTACGAGAACCGAACTCAACCACCGGACCTTTTGTCATGTCACAGTAGGACGTGCGCCTGTCTAAACCCACCGTCCATGTGTTTGTCCGTGTGTTAATATTTAATCATGTACCACGGCATTTCTCCTCCTGCTGAGCTGAAAATATGGACTTTTGCGGAGGAACACTTGGACGTCCTCTAAATAGACAGTCCAATGCCCACATTTGTGTGTGCGGATGGAGAAAGGACACTGACTTGTGCCAGGTTGGATTTTTCAGTCTGTCCACACCACCCACTGCTGCGCATACCAAAGCTCAGGCCATTTTTAATGACTCAATAGTGTTATTAGCGCACGGTTTCATCCTGACCTTCACCATCTAAGTACTTCCTGATCAAAGAAAATGTCCTGCACGACAGTGCTGCTGACGTCTCAAACCTGATTGGTCAGAAGGTGTTGATTCATTTTCTATAAACAGCAGCTTTGACCACAAAATCACAGGTTTCTATCAATGCACTCGTTCTAGTATGCTTTCGTTTCAATAGTATCAAGGTGTTATTGAACAAAGACGAACGTTCGGTTATCGTTACGGTGACGCGGAATGACTGAACGGGTTTGTAGCTTCCAAATAGGGCTGTACTTGGAAAAACATCTGTTTTAGGGTTCTAATTAGAACTTTAAAGGGTTCCGCAAGAGGGACAACTGAAGAAGCCGTAAGGGATCATTAAAGAACCTTCTTTTTTTTTTTTTAAAAGAATGTACCAAGTACCAAGAAAGTACGGTTTTACTTTGGTAGCGATGACGTATTTCCCCGAGAGGAACATCTGAGGAACATCAAACTGAGAAACTAGCCTTGAATTAGCTTCCAAAAATAGTACTGTTTGAAACCCTTTTCAATGAGAAAGCACTTTGTTCTTGGATTCTACGAATGGCCTATAAGGAGAACCAAAAAAAAACAACACTCCTGAATAATAAAGGTTTGAGAAAAAGCTACTTCAGAACCATGCCAAAAAAAACAAAAACTATTTTTGATTAATTAATAAATTCAGTTCGGTTTTATTTGTATAGTATTTGGATTGCTTTACAGGAATCTGGATGTAGATTTAGTTTCTTAAAGAACAAAGCAGAGGCGACAGTGACGATGAGATGAACCGCTCTGACAAGAAGTGAGGAAGGAACCTTGAGAGGAACCAATCTCAGAAAGGGAACCCATCCTCTTCTAGCTCACATTGGATGAAAATGTTTTCTACACATAGAGAAAGAAAATCTTCTGGTGTAAGGTTTGATAATGG